>NW_008704981.1:775220-815539 GCF_000326865.2 Helobdella robusta | reverse complement strand
GGTGATGGTGAAAATGATGAAGACGATGAAATCAGTGCCGAAGTTAAAAATTATTTTATGTGTTGGTCAGTCACGAGAAGGTTAAATTTTCAAATATGACAACACTTCGGACGTTGAACAACACAAAAGCCAGGTTAATAGTGGGAGAAAAATTCCTTCTTCAAAAGCCGAAAACTACGTCTCAATAAACATAACAGGCATAAAATTTTATCAACAACGTCATCGTGACGTCATCAACAATAGCATCAACAAAATTAATTTGTTGATGCTGTTGTTGATGACGTCACAATGACGTCTCCACTTCACGTCCACCACATCAACAACAACAAACACAACAACTACGATATCACAACAATACAGCAACATCAAAAACACAACATCAAAACAACAATATAGCAAAACAAAATCAACAACAACAACAATCCCAACAAAAGACAAAAGTTTCAGCTGAGTTGATGAGTTATCTGCAATACAAACACATGTTGTCCTAGGCTCTACAAAACACATGTTGTCCTAGGCTCTACAAAACACATGTTGTCCTAGGCTCTACAAAACACATGTTGACCTGGGCTCTACAAAACACATGTTGTCCCGGGCTCTACAAAGCTCGGTTGCTATCAAATTTATAAAATTTATGTATTAAATTAAACCACAATACGTGTAGGTGTCAGATATGTGTGGTATGTAATGTATGTGTGAGTTTATATGTGTGTTTATACATGTGAGAATGTGTGGAAGAGTGCTTTTTGTTAATCTTTAAGTCGTATTTCGTGTGGTGTTTATAAACGTTTGCGTGTGTGAGTGTCTGTCTGTGAGTGTGTGATGTATGTGTCTGTTTTGTGTGTGCATGTGTGTGCATGTGGCATGTGTGTTAAAAATCCACGCATTACACCTGGCATTATTTTTTTTCATTTTGTCGCATAAAAAATTTTTCATAAATATTTCATCCCAAACTGTCACCTATTTTGCAATTTTTTTTGTATTCAGTGCAAAATTTAAAAATTTGATGTTCGGTTTTTTTCTGTTTCTTTTGGTATGGTCGCATTTTGTAATTTTACAGATTTCCACGCGACAGATTTTGTTTAGGATTGTTCGTTTATATTTTTCAGTATAAGATTGAACATCTATAATAAAGCCATTACGTATGATTTATGGAGTTTGTTTGTGGTGTTTTTATTGTTAGTTTTGTATCTTTAGTATTGTTGTTAGTTTTGTTGTTGTCTCTTTGGCGATGTTGTTAGTTTTGTTGCTGTATCTTTGGTAATGGGAATACTTTTATCTGTATTTTTGGTTTATTTGAGTTCTTTTTATAATTTATTAATATTATTTTAAAACTGGCAATTTTTAAACCAATATTTAAAAATAGTTGAAAATTCCAAAAAATAAATAAAACTCTTGAGTTAAAAATTTCAGCAAAAAGCATAATGAAAATAATTGATTAATGTCTTTCCGAGGAAAATAATTTCAAATGTGAAAAATCGTTTTTGGCATCCAGTAGATTCGAACTATGAATGATTTAAACACTATCATTCATGGCGCGCATCTGCCATGCTCTGAAAGTAAAATCAGGAAATGAAAGATTTCTTGATTTTTTAATTTAATGTGGGATGGAAATTGTACAGACGAAAAAATTTAATAAGAATGATTTTTATTTAAAATTTATTTTGTTCATATGAATCAAACTTGAACCTTTAGATAAAAACAGAAAGAGACAAATAACTACTAATTTCTTTTCCCACAAAAATATATTTTTCATTTAACATCATACGAAAAATACAGTCAAAACATTCAATTAAAAATTATTTCTTATTTTGGCGCCTCGAAGATTTAGTAGCTGAAGGCGTCTGTTATAGGCTGCAGTGACTGCCTTTCTTGGTTCGAACGCAAAAAGCTCCCCGTAGAAATAGCACGTAGAAATACTCACCACCATCATCGCCACCCATACGCTTTAATCGTCACAATCACCACGAAAAAAATCCCCATCATCAACAAACCACCATCTTCATCGTCGTCATCATCATCATTTGACCTAGCAACAAACGCAACTTCTTAAATAGCAAAAAGAGGAGGCTTAATTTCATCTATCGCTATTTTGTTTTTTTGTTTGATTTTGTTGCCTTGTTGACTATTTGTTGTTTTTTCATATTTTGAACTTTCAATGCCGACGTAAAGATAATTTGAAATTCTTCAATGGAGGAACTGAATGAGACTTGATGCGACGACAGAATGATGATGATGACTATGAAGAAGATGATGACAATGACGATGACGACCTTCGGCATGATGATGCTACAACCACTAATGTCGGTGAAGCTGCTGTTGTTGCTGCTGCTGCATCTGTTGATGAAGATGATGATGATGCTGATGTTGGTGACATGCAGAAAAAATTCATCATCGCCAATTTAAAAACATATTTTTATCAATCTATCTTTTTTCTCTTTTACTTTAAATCATTTTCCCGACTACTGTCCAAAAATTTTCCATCCAAAAAATTCATTTTAAAAATTTATTGAATTAAACTTCGCGAAATATCTTAAAACATAAAATATGAGTCAGTTTTCTGAGAAAAGCCAACTATTGTTACTTGATGTCATACTCAATTTACAACAGCAAAAATGGCTCCATTTAGAATTATGATTGTGTTACAAATGGCGCCATATCATGTATGAAATGTAAGATATCCCTTCTATTTAGAGTTTTTTTTACCATAGAGTGGATCGTTGGAGAAATTTTTTTTTGTACCATGATGGGAAAAGCCATGAAATGTTGCTCCGTGTAAATAAATTTGGTGTCTATAATAATCAATTTAAAATTCGACTAAACCTACCGCCATGGGTCTGATTATTTTAACATTTTAACATTATTTTTTATTTCATCAAATCAAATCAAAGAGGACAGAGTCAATGAAATGAAATGATCTGGAAACCAGAAAGAATTGTTCTGGTAACGGTCACCAGTTTAATAAGAACATAATCATATGATACCTAACAATGACTCTAGTCACGTGCGCTATGATCTAGGTTTTTGTCTCCATCGTCATCAACCATCATCACATTACTCTATCATCCCATCGTTACAAGAGAAGTTGTCACAGTCATTATCATCATCGTCGTCGTCGTCGTCATCATCATCACAACTATAACATCATCTTCATCATTATAGTCATCATCATCATCATCACAACCATGACGTCATCATTACCATCAACTTTTTCACCCTTATCACGTCATCTCGTTATCCCATTTTCACCAGGAAATTCAATAGTCTTCCTGGTGATAATGTTGAGCAAGCAGATTCGTAGCACGGTGAACTTCTTCCTTGCAAACTTGGCTCTGGCGGATCTGTTTGTCGGCGTCTTCTGCATCATCCCCAATCTCATCTCCGCCCTCAATCAAGAGTTCATTTCCGGTTGGGTGAGTGGATTAGGGATGATTACGAAGATGATGACGGTGCTGGTAGTAGTGTTTGTGGTGGAGGTGATGATTATGATGATGGTGGGGTTGGTAATTGTAGTGCAGGTGATGATTATGATGATGGTGGGGGTGGTAATCGTGGTGCAGGTGATGATTATGATGATTGTGGTAATTATGGTAGAGGTGGTGATTATGATAATAGTGGTGGTGGTAATTGTGGTGGAAGTAATGATTATGATATTGGTGATGGTAATTGTGGTGATGATGATGATTTCCATGGTGGCAATGATGATATTGTTGATAATGTGTGGTTGTTGTGGTGATATGACAGACGTGACGATAATAAAATATGACACACAGCATATATAACCATTTATTTTTATTAAGAATTATTACAATATTTTTTTTTAATTTTGAAAAATAACTACAAAATCTCACGGAAAAAACAAACAAACTGCTCCGAAATTGATTTTCACGAACGATTCCACAAACAACCAACCAACCCACCCACCCATCTGCCTACATTTCAAATTCAGTTCACCTGCAAGACATACTTCTTCGTTCGAAGCCTCAACTACTCCGTTTCCATTCTCATCCTCACCATCGTCTCCCTCGAACGCTACTTCGTAATCGTCAACCCGATCTTGAGTCGTCGCTTCGCCAACAACTTAACGATCCGAAGTCTGATCATCAGTGGTGTCTGGGTCATATGTATTCTCTACGCTCTGCCCTATTTTCTTATTTACAACTACCAGTGCTCTATTGTCAACTCGATTAATGTCAGTGAAGTTATTGCAGATTTCAATGAGAGTTTGGTGAACTTGTCGAGCAATTTTGGAAATAAAAATGGAGATTTTGGTGAATTTTTGGGTCACTCGCCATCTCTCGTTCATTTTCATCACCATGGTGGTAATACGAGTGACTCGTTTGTTGATGCTAGAGGCGATAGCAGTGGAAATGATGATGCTGGTGATGGTGAAGACGATGATGGTAGTCACAACAAGACAGTTGATGGTGATGGTGGTGGTGATGGAGAAGAAGTTTATTGTTATTGTCTGCCAACACATGAATACATTCAGGAGGTTTGTGTAGGTTGTTCCGAAGATATTGATAATGATGGTGATGATGATGATGATGATGGGGATGATGATGATGGTGGTGGTGGTGATAATGATGATGGTGGTGGTGGTAGTGATGATGATGATGATGGTGGTGGTAGTGATGACGATGATGATGAACATGATGTTTTGATGAACATAGTTTTGATGCTAATAAGGGATACCGAAAAATGTTTGCAATACAAAGTTTATGAAAATCTCTTCAGCGTACGTAAGATAACACCACCTATCATTTAATTTAATTGATACAGACATTAGAGCCAAAGCCAGTTGATGTTTTTGTTGATGCAGTTGTTGTTATTGTTGTTGTTGTTGATAATGTCATTGCGGTAATTTTGTTATTGGCTGAGTAGTAGTTAATGCTGGGCTGTTGTTGGTATTGTTGTTTTTTGTGTTTCTCTATTTTTATTTTCACTGCGGATTTATATCCGGGTATGGTATGCTAGTCGTCATCATGGTCAAATTAGAATCTTTCCACTTCTGTCAAAATTGAAATCATTAATCTTCATCATCATCGTCATTCTCATTTGAATCAATCATTTTCATTAATCTTCAACATCATCATCGTCATTCTCATCATCATCGTCATCGTCACCACCATCCTTATCATTGCTATCCTCATCTTCATCATCTTCCCTACCGTAGTGTGATCATCGCGAATGATTTATCCACTTCGGACCCACATATGCACATTGCACAGCTCTGTGAAGCGCCACAAAAATTGCTTGTTTGCTTAATTGGCGACAAAAAAACTGTGCTACTGTTTGTCTGTTTGTTATTATGATCGTGTTTGTTTGTTCGTTCGTACTTATTATGTTTGATGTTTAGTATTATGAACGTGTTTGCTTGTTCATATTTTGTTCGTCGTTAATTGTCTTTGTTGTTTGTAGTTTTATTATAAATTGCAGTATATATAACTATAAATACTATTACTATCATTACAACAACTGCTACCACTACAACTAGTAGCACTACTATTACTGCAAAAAATAACAATAACAATATCAATGAAATAAAAACAACAACAACAATAATAATAATGATAATAATAAAAGAATAATTATGATTATAATGTGAACTCTTTTATTATCAAAGCCAAGTAAAATCAAAATAATCAAATAAATAGACAAGCAAAATAAAATATACAAATAAATAAATACAGTTAATTGTTAAAAAGATATGGCTAGTCATCGCTGATAATAATAATAATAATAATAATAATAATAATAATAATATCACCAGGTTTACAGCATAATAGATTTCACGTGCTTCTACGTCGTTCCACTCGTCCTCATGAGCATTGTCTACATTAGGATTTCGCGCGTACTTTGGAGTTCAGAAATTCTCCAACTACAACTTTCGTCGACAACAGCCACAACATCAGCCAGGGCTACTTCAACAGCAAGGGCAGCTACTACAGCAGCCACGATGCTTACCGTTGCTGATAACGCTAACGTCAACGTCGTCAAACCACAGCAAAAACAACACCACCAACAACAACAACAGCCACATGAGTACAAGTCATCGTATCAATGTTCTACAAAGAAGAACATTGACGGTGTTAATTTAGCTGCTGAAAAAGCTTCAAGAGATGGTTTCGATGATATTGTTGAATGCGCCGCTGAAAATTATTGCCCCGGGAATGAAAAGAAATTATTTGGTCGAGAAAATTTTCTGACGAGCACCGCGAAACTTTTCAAGAAACGTCATAGAGGCGTTTCTAACGTTCATTCATCAGAACGCACGAACCCAGAGCAAGTACACATGCACTTGATTACTAATACATCTGTCCGTGTTTTCAGTGCAAATGAATATAAGAAGGACGTTCAACCTTGCGTTCAAAAGCCACAACAACAACTGTTGTTCGAACAACAAAATTTTCGAAAGAATGGTGAGCCCAAGCAGCAGAGTCACCGCGCAACGAAGAGGAACATGATATTCAGCCAGCAACACAAAAAGCAACACTTGAAACACCAGCAACATCAGCAGCAGCATAAGCCACAAAACGATTTCAATTCCGCCGACACTTCGAGTAGCAGCTGTGGTCAGCCCTCCCTCAAAAACAGCAACAGCAACAGGACTAACAACAACAAAAAACACATCTCCCGGTTTTCACTATCGCAATGCTTTAGCCGCTTGCACAAAAGAAACAAAATAAGAAGGAACGACCAATTCAAGGAGTCCTTCATCTCCACTTCGTCTGCAGAACAGCGCACAGGAGCCACAAAAACATGCGCGTTTGAAGCTTCTCCCCATTCTACCACCGCCAACAACTACACAAAACTACCATCGGAGTATCGATTCCAAGCTCCCAAGAAACCCTTCACATCAAGTTTTTCATCGTCAGTCAAGTCCTCAACGAATGTCAACAAGCCGTCAATGCGAGCGCGTCAGAAAGTTGTGCGGCTGTTGATCGCGATGGTCTCCATGTTTGCTCTTTGCATGCTGCCGGAGCACCTTTATTTCATCATTAAGAAGTTTGTCTTCATTGAAAATTTCACCGTCGACTTCTGTTTGCTGTTGTTTCTGAGATTACTCTTCTGCAGCTATAGCGCCATCAATCCCATTCTCTACTCCTTACTCTCTCGCAAATTCAGAAAAGTTCTCTGCTCCAGGTGCGCTAAATATTAACTTATTAAATTTAAGAAGCAGAGATGACCAAAAGAGGAAAATTTGTATTTTGGTGTTGCCGCAATGTCGTCTGCACCTTTGTAGAGAGGAGTTTCAGTTGTTAACTCGATAAATATTGAGGTATTATTGAATTTCCAGACAATGAGTTTAAAAAAAAATTTTTTTTTCATGCTCGATTTACAGACAGATTACTACTTAAAAACAATAGACTGGACATCGTTATTTTGTTTCTACCATCGTATAATTTATTATTCGTGTTGTGTTTGTACGCCATTTGAACAAGAAAATTTTTTAAAAGATTTGTTGTTTTTGCTCCACAATCCTACATACTACAGTTACAGTTCTGAAATATTATTTAGAAATATTATGGAATAAATATAAAATAAATTGAGTTTATATTAGAAGGAGTCCTTTAAAATATTTTTCAAAAATGTTAATTTAACAAAAAAAACGCCCATGACAACAACTTTTGAAATAAAAATAAAACAAAACATTTTATAACATTGTAAAATTATTGTTTAATTTGTCGTTAGAGAAATTAATACATTAACAAAAACATTTTAGATGAAATTTTTAGCAACGAACCAAAATTAAAAACAACAACATTAAGATGACGTCACGAATGTTTTTGTTTGAAAAAATATATACCATTTAAAAATATTCGCCTGTAAAGAATTAGAACGTAATTTTTTTTATTCAATGGCAACTTGCCTGGAGAAATTAATGAAATTAATTAGGCAATAAAGCATTCGTCGCAAAATTAGCATCTCTTATGTGCAATAAAGATAAGGCGTGATTCGCGTTGCAGTTGAAAACATGCTCCTTAGGGCAGCCTTTCTTGTAAACTTATTTTTATTTAAAGGTATGGTTGAATGTGTTTAATTGTTGAATAATTTTTCTTTTAAATTATATTTTATCTTTGTGTTTTTCGTTGAAAAATTTTCACAAATTTTTAACTGTATAAAAAGATGTCTGTCAGCGTCTAAACGTAAATATATCACACTACATAAGCATATATTCATCAGCATGAAAGCAAACTTTACATACAACTGACTTAATTACAAAAAATATCTAAAATTCAAATTATAAATGTTCGTCGCAAAGAGAATCAAATCTTTTAAGTTTTTAAGTGTATAACAGTCAATAGCTTCTATTAAATATTACGTTTAAGGTCTCCTCCAGACATTCCAGATTGATATTCCAGACATTGAGCAGCCAAAGTGCAAGCCAAATGAAGAGCACTGTCTCATGTTTACACTCGTCGACAAGTCAAAGATTATAAACAATCTGCCAGATGTTGAAAAACATTGCAACGAGAAATTTGTCAAAAGCTACCCGCTAGAAATGTACGACGATGAAATCAATACGAGAATCAAACATTTGATAGAATCTGAAAACCTAAATAAAAATAAGACTATATTCCCTCTTCAAATGAAGTTCAACACGAACCCATCAACCTATTTTAATTTGCGACTCTATAAAGTTCCAGGTTAATACTTTTTATTTTTAAAATAGTTTCAGAGCTGGATTTAAAAATATGATAACCCTGAGCAATAAAGTAACGTAAGCACCAATTTAATTAAAGATAAAAAAAATTTCATCAAATTTGATAAAAATTTATTGACAACATATGAAATTCTTTCCATAACAAACGTAGCGTTTTGCCAGCATACCTTCTTCACTTTTCTCGAATGAATCCGGTTCAAATCAGTTTTAGTAAACCTGTAAAAAAAATTTATTTTAGTATATAAAAGCAGTCAAAAACTTACATGTTAATGCTTTTAATTAATTATGTTTGTATATTTATATACAAAAATTTCATGAAATTAAAATCATTATATTACCAGCGCCTATCAACCATAAAAAATATGAAAGTTTTAAAAATGAGCCCTATGCTTATATGGCTATAAAATTTAACAACACGAATTGAGAGATGGTGTCTGAGGACCACACGGAACAACACAGGATCCTCTGCAGGTTGCCTCAAGCTGCTGAAGATTGCTCGAGACCTGCTAACGTTACAAGAAAAAAGAGAGCTCTCTCAAATATCAAAATACCAGATGTAATAAATAAATTAAGAAATCAAAGCAGTTTTAGAAATAAAGTTTCAACTAGAAACATAACGGGAATTTTAAAAAATACACAATATATACTGCATAATAAAATTAAAGTTATGGTTCATTCTCTGGCTCGTAAACCTCATGTGCTTGAAGAAGTAAGCGTTGACGACTGGAAGAAGCATGGTGTGGATTACGTCAAGTTGAAAAGTGGTCTGCCTAGTTCTGATCACAACATCATCCGGATAGATGCTTTTTGGGTCAAATATTCAAGAATAGATCCAAAATTGTTGAGACGTTTTTTTAAAAATTGATGCTAGCAATGAGACAATCTTAAGAGAAGATAGATTGAAAAAGCTTGAAATAAACAATTCACTGATTCCAATGTATGTTGAGGCTTTAAGAGAAATTGACAACTTGAATAAAACTGATCCTTTTGTAGAAAAACTTCTCACAAAAAGGGGATTACTGAAAATTTTTCTATCTATGCTCTTGAAAAAGTTTATAATTATTTGAGTAATCTAGAAAAACTTGATATTTCAAAAGTATGCATTATGGCTAATAATCTTGGAGCCATAATAACCGATAGAAGACTGCGATTATTGGATATACCCGTGAAACTTTATAGACAATTTGAGAAGTCACTTAATTCAATTCCTTTCAAATCCACCTTATTTGCAGATATCAAAGAGTCTCTCAAAGGTTTGTGATTTTGTCAATGAAATATTTGCCCCCATGCTCAACTTCAGCTGGAAATCATTTTTAAAAAAAACCATCTGGGCAGAGATAATAGAAAATGTATCAGAGGAAAACTTTGGGAACTTTTCAACGTGTTATATGACAATAGAAACGAGATATTTGATTTTGTTTCAGAGAAGCAATTAATACAAGATTATGGTTTAGAGGTGTCTGAAAAGGATAATTTAAATGTTGTTGTTAGGAATATTTACGATGGAATAAAGTCTCAAAAAATCAACATAAATTCGATAATAGCGCTTATAAAAAAACTGAAAACATTTGATTGGGGTAGGCTAGTAAACGACAGTTCGCTGAGTGACACGTTAAAAACATTGAATATAAAAAAATTAGGAGCTATTATAGCAGCAGTAAAAGATAATATCTTTGTTGACACACCTGAACTACTTTTTGATTACGAACTGAATCCAAATGATTTTGAAAAATACAAGAAAGTCGCACTGTCAATTGCAGAAGGACTAAGTAAAATGAACATGTCTTATTCGTCTGTCGTTAGCACCCTGGCTAGAGGGTTTGAAAAGAAGTTTATGAAAAGTATAGAAAGCGGCAAGCTAAACATCAACATGAATGGCTTAGGTAAAAAAATAAGAAAAAAATTAAATTTTACAAGACTCAACGCAGACCCGTTCGACATTAAAAATGACGAGTTGAAAGACTTAGGAATGGATAACGAAACATGGAATCAAATTTCGTATCGCATTATCGAAGAGGGAGAGGATGCGAGGGGCAACGTGGAGCAAGATAGAGTAGTTTATCGTGACAGCATAGGAAGCGATTGCATAGTTGTGTATTACGGGGTCACTTCTTGGTACGAAGCTCAGTCATTCTGCGCTGAAAAAGGTGGATATTTGATGGTTTTCAAAGATGACCAAGATTTTGCTCTTTTGGACAAGCCTGAGTTGAAAAATGTTCCCGATCTATCATCCGTTGGACTGGTGCTGCAAGAAATTATTGGACCTGGATGAGCAACGGTTGGAGATCTTTTTTACATTTGTTATCTTTCAAAATTATTGACTCGTGTTGACAATTTTTAACTTTTTAATTTTGAAAAAATTGTGAATAGGTTTTTTAAAAAGTTCAAATAAACATCACAAAACTGAAACAGAAAATGACAAAAATTACCCATCAAACATTTATTCTACTTATAACCAAGCCAGTTTGCATTCATTCTTTTTTCAATACATTACCGAAAATGTCCTCATTTTGACAAAGGTACCTCCGTGATATGGAGCACATTCTCTTCCTTCACGACACACTTCAAGGAAAATCACGCATACTTTCAGTTCGGTGCCAACGCCGACAGTTGGTTCGTCTCCAGCCGGTGGGAGCCTTCAGCTGGCAGGCAGGCCGTCATTTGTACAGTTCGTTAGTAGTTTATTACACCCTCCTTCATTTGGCGTTCATTTCGGACCAAACATTTCGCAACGACGAATCATTTCATTAAACTGCAAATGTAAACAGAACTAAAAGATAGACCGTGTTAAAAGCATATTATTTCTTCACAGATTTGAGTTTGGAAATATTGGAAATATTAAAAAATCTGAACACTGTTTACTGAATGAATGTATAGCAATGAATTTTAAAACTTACCCTGTAGGGGAAATCCACGTCAACGCTCTAGCTTATGGACTTTCAAATCGTAAGTGACACTGTCTTGCATTTCTCTACCTTTCTCTAACATTTTCTGTTTATGTTATGTTTATGTCTTGGAAAATTAACTTCTTCAGCTGTAACAAATGATAATAAAACAAAATTTTGGAAAAAAAACACATGAAAAACTTCAAGAAATTAATTATTAATGTCTATATAAAAATTATTAATTTTTATTAATTTATAATGAACGATTTCAGCAGAACGAATGTGCAAAATTTTTAACTTTGGAAAAATTTTTTACGACCGCTTAAAACTTTGAACAGCATGGATCGTTGTTGGGAGTTTTTGTATGGTCATCTTTCTGCTCGTTGTCGTCGTCGGATCCGTCTATTATCGATTCATTTACAAGAAGTTTGTTTTCGGATATTTTGCGCTTCTACCATACAAATTTTTAAACCTCGTTGGATGTGATTCTAATTCTTTTCTAGGAGTTACTTTGAATATAATTATTTAGCATTTTTAAAAATTTATAATACGAAGATTGTTTAATTTTTTGTAAAGAAATCACGATTTTCATAAAAATTAATTTTTTTATATTAATCAAAAGCATCAGTAACAAACACACAGTGTCTATGTACGTGCACTTGAATCAATGCTAAACGGAGATCTCTTCGCAACCGAACCTGGTCACAGCGGCAACAAGGACAAGCACCTTAACCATTGCGCCATTGTGTCCTCTCAAATCAAATCAATGCATATCTATAAATGAAAATTAATGACGTTGATAATTTTTTGACAGAAAATACATACCTAATCCTCTGCTTGTCAAAACGTCATCAGCTAGCCCACCTACGACTCCAGCTGTCACACCTGCAGATGCAAAGAAGTAAAAAGCAACCGAAGCTGCTGCCAAAGCATGAAGAGCTAATTATAATTTTTCCTATGAAGTATTACCTTTCAGCATAATATTTACATGCATCTTTTTATGATGAATTTTTTTTTAAGAGATGCCACTTAGATCTTGACATTTTTTTAAAATAACTTCATTGAAACATCTTCGGGGATTGTAAAAAAATATTCAGCCGCATTTGTTAGACGTTATATGTCCAGTGATTGTGAGTCATTCAGCTGTCGGTGCTGACTGAATAACCGACCATCTAACAAGTTTGATTTTGGTTCCATTTATTTCAATACTTTCTGACTGATACGAGAATGACAGTTAAATTTTCCAAATTTACAAAAGGTTCAGGAAATTATAAATTCTAAACACACAAAATAAAGAAAATTAAATTATAGTTAGAGCTAAAAATTAGTATAAGGGGGTATTAGGAAATTTGTTTAGCGATGAAAAAATGTCAGAAGATATTGTATTGATAATTTTTCAAAACTGTAAACCCATAAAATGTGATCCTGTACTACCTTATTTTCATCTATCCTGTTGAGTTTATGTAGTAAATATATAGTTAGATATATAGTACGTACATATTTCATTTGCACACTGATTGTTTCAGCTAAAACTTGTTTAAATTATGAAATTAGAATGATTTTGTGTAAATTTTTTAATTATATTTTCTGCTTTTCCACTAAAATGATCATTAATTGATATAATTAAATATTTAAAATACTTAATACTAATAGATGAATTTAAACATTTAAAACTTTTAATGTCAAAAATTCTGTTCAAACATTAAATACCCATTAATATTATCAACGAGGAATAAAAACCGTGGAAAATTTTTTTATGCAAACAAATCTCATCAACCTGACGTCATTTCATTCTCCAAAAACAAAACAATACCACTTATTACGGACCAACGGTCTGCCGATATATATATTTTTAACATTTCATCAAATGAGATTTAAAATTTCGTTAAAGTTCCATGCATTTTTAATCAAATAAAATGAAACACGTTAAAGCTAGACATGTGAAAACCGTCGAAAATAAAATATTACAGAAGATAAACACGTAACTTCGATTTTGAAATGCTGATTGAAATATATATCATGCTATACCTGGCCTATATGAAAGGTGAGAATTGTCTATTATTTTTTCCTTTTTGATGTTTATAAACATAGATATCTGGAAAAATACTAACTTAACGGTTTTGATACAAAGTTTTTAGAAAAATTTTTCAAGTTCAGTTGTATTTTATCATCTTTTTTTCTTGCGTCGATAATCCGGTTAAAAATAATTCTGAAGTAACATCGGAAAATAGAAATTTTTTTACATGTTTGTGTGTGTGTGTGTGTGTTGTGATACTTAAATTTAGAAAAAAAAATAACAAAAGCTATGTAAAAAATTTTGGTTAAAATCTCTTGCGCGTGTTCATTAATATGCATGAAATAACATTTGAAAATACTAAGCGATTAATTTATTACAAATATCAAAATTTTATATTTTAATAATATTATATATAATAATATTTGAATGTTATTGTTTCAATGATTTCGTAATTTCATGCTCAAAAGATAAAATTATCGCACGCAATATTTTTTTTAAAGTAAAAGTTAAATGAATAATTTAAATTTCATTAAAATTTGTGAAGGCCTAGTAAAAGCAGTTTCTGTGAAGGACATTGACTTTGATGTGAAAAGTTTGGGGGTCCCAGACTGCTACACTGATTTAGATTACTGCTTCATGTTCGTCAAAAGGGACAGGCGGGAATCTATAAACAATTATATTGATGCTGACAATTATTGCAAAAAGAAATTTGGACCAAGCTTTCTTTTAGAGATGTACGATGATAAAATGAACGAGAGGATGAAGAAGATAATAGAGAATAAAAAAAAGTACAAGCAATCAATCTTTCCTCTCAATATGGAATTTCATTCAAGTCCATTTTTATATTACCAATTGGATACTTTTAAACAACCAGGTTTATTGGATTGAATGTTTTAATCAATTGAAAATTGTTGCTTGAAAAAATAAATTAAACAAAATTAACAATTTTCACGAAATTTGCAGAACGCATTATTCATGATAAATACGCAAGTCTCTTCAATGAAACGTACGCCTACATAGCCATAAAATTCAATGACAAAGGTTGGGAGATGGTGTCTGAGGACCACACGGAACAACACAGGATCCTCTGCAGGCTGCCCAAAACTGCGGCAGATTGTTCAAAACCTCTTGACGTTAAAAGAAAAAAGAGAGCGCTTTCAGTTATTAAAATATCCAATGTCGAAAACCAATTGAAAAAACAACTTAGCTATAAGAAAATAAAATTATTGAAAAACGTGATAAAATTGTTTAATAAGAAACACAATGTCTTGAGCGTTATGGCTCATTCTCTAGCCCGTAAACCTCATGTGCTTGAAAAAGTAAGCAGTGAAGAGTGGAAGAGGTATGGCGTGGATTACGTAAAGTTGAAGAGTAGTCTGCATGGTTCTGATCCCAATTATATTCTGATAGATGCTTTTTGGTTCAAATATTCAAATTTGGATGCAGAATTATTAGAAAAAATTTTAAAAAGTGAATCCAACAATAAGACAGCTACAAAGGAAGATAAATTAAAAAAGGTCGGAATAAATGACACATTGATCCCAATGTATTCTGAAGCTTTGAGAGAAATCGCTTACTTGACTAAAAAAGTTCCATTCCTCAAAAGACTCATTGCTAAAAGAGGACTTCTAGACCCATATATGAGATCTATTTTAAATAAAAATGCAGTAAGCATGCGACGAAATAATGTTGACATTTCAAAAGTTTGCATGGTAATTGAATATTTGGGGATTGAAATAGCACCAGAATTACGAGAAACATTGGATATATCTGAGGAACTTTATACCTCAATAAAAAATTATTACGAAGATGTAAAGTTTATGTTTAGACAAAAACATTTATTAGATGACCAAATAAAGAAGGTGTGTGAAGTTGTTAAGTTAATATTTCACCCTTTCCTTACATTAAATTGGACCTCAGTTTTAAAAGGGCCTTTTTGGGCTGACATTATAAATAAGCTAGACAATGATGGTTGGAGAGGACTTTTGAAAATGATTTACGACAATAAAGATAAGGCATTAGAATTAAGTATGGAACCTGCGCTACTTGACAGGTATGGCTTAGATTCAAATGAAACCGAAAATATAAAAAATGTCTACCAAATCTTAGTTGACGGGGTAAAAAGTTATAAGTTTAACATAAACACGATAATAGCTTTAATTAAAAAACTGCAAACGTTTGATTGGAGTAGGCTGATAAACAACACTAAGACAAAAAACTCATACAGATCGTTAAACATGAAAAAATTAGGAACTGTTATTTTGTCAGAACAAGAAAATATTTTGAAAGCTACACCCGAGGACCTTTATAGATATGATATAGATCCAGATAATTATGAACGTTATAAAACTGCCATAAGTAGTATAAAAGAAGAGCTGACACACATGGTTATGAATTTTTCAGCTGTTGTTAGTACCATAGCTAGAGGGTTTGTGAAAAAAACATGTAAAGGGGTAACGAGCCGCAAACTAAACATCAACCTGGAAATTTTAAACAACAATAAAAATATAACGAGCTTTTTAAATTTTATGAAATTCAACGAAGATCCGTCCAAAATATCAGAGGATGAGTTAGCAAAAATAAAAATGAACAAAGACCTCTGGAATCAAGTTTCATATCGAATCATCGAGGAAGGAGATTACGTGAAAGGCGACATAGAACAGGATAAGGTAGTATATCGTGACAACGTAGGTAGCGATTGCATGGTTCTATATTACGGGGTCACCTCGTGGTACGAAGCTCAGTCATTCTGCGTTAAAAAAGGCGGACGTATGATGGCTTTCAAGGATGACCAAGAATTCGCTCTTCTGGACAAGCCTGAGTTGAGAAATGTTCCAGATTTGTCTTCCATGTGGACTGGAGCTACAAAAAATTTTTGGACCTGGAAAAAAAATGGTAAAATATTTTTGTTTCCTTAAAATTTGTTGAAATATTATTAGAGTTGTAAATTTTGTTAAAATTAACAAATAAATAGACAAATGAAAATGATTATTTTATTTTGCCGGAATTTTTTTGTAAATTTTCAAAAATAAAAAAATGTTAATTTTATTTAACAACTATTAATTTTTTACCGAATTCAACGGCAAATCGATTGAAATTTGCGCAACCAACATAAACGAAAACAACATTGAAATGAATTTAAAAAATTGAAAACAAGGCACGTCAGTCGTCTGGAGTACCTTCTCGTCCTTCACGGCCCCCTTCAACAGCAACTATGTCTACTTCCAGACAGGCAATCCGTACGCCGAGAGTTGGTTCCTGTCCAACAGGTGGGAGCCGGCTGCCGGACAACAGGCCGTGATGTGCATTCTTCGTAAGTGGCTCTGTGAATAACGGTTCCAATCATGCAATCCTTCATCAATCATCAATCAATCATCAATCAATCAATCATCAATCAATCAATCGATCGATCGATCTATCAATCGATCAATCGAATCAATCGATCAATCAATCAATAAATCAATCAACCAATCAACCAATCATTCAATCGATCAATCAATCAATCGATCAATCGAATCAATCAATCAATCAATCAACACCCAATCCGCCGAACCTTATCGCCCCAGTCAAAATAGACAACTTTGTATTATATACCGCTTTCCAAACTTGTATTCCGCCGTTCACTTATATATATTTTTATTTATTTGTAAAAACATGGTCATTGGTTTGTAGAGCTTAATTGAAACAAAGCCAAAGATCAATCAGTTAATGTATAATACCATTTTTAAAGAGATTTAAGTCTATTTTAAATATTTTCATGTACAAAAAATGTGAACTCATTTTAAACTAACAGATAAGTCGGATAACAGCTGGAAGAATTTGGCGAAATCAAACCGTTAGGGTTTTTTTACTGTTTATTTATTTCACTGTCTAACTAATTACCTTTTTAAATATTAACCGTCAATGATTTGCTTTTAATTGTAAAATGTTTTCTTTATTATAAATTCGGTAAAAATATTGAATAATAGTCTTAAAATAATTCATTCCTCAGTCGCACCTACGAATCGTCACGTATTTTCTGTATATTTGGTAATAAGAACGTAAACCAATATGATGAACTTCATTAAGAAAACTAATAAGAATAAATATATCAATCATAATTTACAAGAGTTGCTCGATTGAACTTTGAATAAAAATAATTCAAAAAAATTTTAAAATGTTAAAAAAAATGAATTCTTCATTTCCAGCCGTGATAACTGCGTCAATCCTATCAACTCTCATATTCTTGCTCGTTGCTGTCATCGGCGTGTTGTACTACAAACTCATCTACAAAAAGTACCATAATTGAACTCTTTAAATTCTTTGTCTTTTTGTTTTGAGGCAAGATGATAGGTCATTCAGTTGCTGTGACCTGCTTTGAATCTAACTTGATTCACGTTTATTATGTTTGCAGTGTGTGCGTGTGTGTGTGTGTGCTGTTTATGTGTATTTTGTGCGTATGTGTGTGTGTGTGTGTGTGTGTGTGTGTGTGTGTGTGTGTGTGTGTGTGTGTGTGTGTGTGTGTGTGGTTTCATTCTTATCTTTGTCACCTGCACAGTGTGTTCGTGGTGGTGGACACTTCAAAAAAAATTTTTCTTAAAGAAAGGATGATGATGATGATAGCAAAACTGCCTAATGTTTGCAGGATGTTTTGGAAAAGAACTCGAAGACCTGACATACATTTTTTTTATATCGTAAAAAAAATTTTTTCTCATTTTTACTTGATGAATTAAGAAACGATAATTGACATGTGAATATAGGAAGTACCTTCAAAATGCCGCTGCACCTGGCCAGCCTACAAATCCGAAGAGAATGTCAAAAGTCGTTTCTGCAACCACAACCGGTACCAGCTCAACATCCGATTAACAAACGACTTTCACGGAAGCATTAGTTCAATCCATCACGATCATTTGTGGTGCTCTGTGGTTTTAACATTTAGATAATGTTTTAAAGAGGATTATTAATAGTTCATTTAATAACCGTATTAATTTTAGCTAATTAGCGTAACTACTATTTGTTGCAACTTTTTCATTGAAACAACTCAAAAAATTTTAAAATAAAAACTGAAAAAATTGTTCTTGAATACGTATAGAAAGCAAAAGTTTGGCAAGAATTTCACTACAACTTAGTCGCATACCAGATTCCAGTAAATATATAATTTATAATAACCCAAAGTTCTTTTAAATTGAATTAACTCGTTTCAGACTTGGTTAAGAGCTATGTAGGTGCACGTACACTAATGAGAAAACATGTAGCTTATACAAAAACGTCTTGGGGCTGAAGTTTTCTAGAAAATGTTGTCCCCAAATTAAATGAACAAATTCTTCTCAATTGACAACCTTCTCAAAATACTAAGCGATACATTTTTAATAAAAAAAATATCTCACATAGATTCATTAATTGCCACCTTTTCCAACGTAAAATCAACTCTAGTATACTTCTAGCCAGTATATTTAGTTCGAATATCTTTGAACTTGAAATCCAAATAAATGACTTGTTAATAAAATGACTTGTTTTATGTAAATTCAATGTTGGACGTTTATATGTAAATTAGGCATTCGGTTAAGATACTCGTTAAGGTTCTTTTGATTCATTAGGATGATAGAACATTTTTACACGATCAAACTGTCATCAAATTGAACAAATTTTTGAAAAAACATTCCCGTTTTTGTTTCTTTGCAAAATGACGTTATTTAATCAGCTTTTTTGAATTTTTTTAATAGTAAACAAAATGAAAGTCACAATTTTTTTATTTTTATTTGTAACATTTAAAAGTGAGTTCAATTTGTCTTTCTCATTGACAATTTATCAATTCGAGCGCGAATCAAACATGCAAATTACTTTCATAATTTACTGCAATTTTCACTAAAACACCTCAACGAATTATAATATTATCCTCTAACTTCCCATGCAATTTCAACACGTGCAGACAAACATTACCTGACAAGTGTAGGAGCCCAAAGCCCCATATGTAGCTATCACAAGGAACACTGCTTCTACGTGGCCCAGAAAAGCGAGATGGTATCCATGGCTAGCATCGGCAAGGCGGATGATATTTGCAATGAAAAACAAACTGGAGGCTATCTACTGGAGCCTTACACAAAAAGCGTACAGGCAGGGGCAAATAAATTCGCCGAAAAGCATGCTCCCAAACAAAATATTTTTCCTATAAATGCCCAATTCACAAAGAGGAGAAAGTTTATGAACATTAAAGCAAATGATAATCCAAGTATTTTGTTTTTTTTGTCAGTGTAAATTTTTAAAAATTAATTTTTTGCTAGTTAAAGTATTTAAAAATTTGGATATGGTAAACGTAAATTCTGCTGTAATAAATGTTCCATAGTTTTCCATATGAAAAATAAATAAAGTACCATTACAATTACGGTTACAAGAACTTTTTTTGGTTTCCAGATCATTTCATTTTATTGATTCTGTTTACTTTAATTTTATTTGATCATGGAATAAAAATGTTAAATGTTAAAAAAAATAAATAAACAACCAAAAATGAATAAAATTATAAATTTTTTCATGATCTATTTGATAATTGTTGTCCTCATGAGACTGCTCGTTGACAATAATTAATTTCTTTAATTTGCTATATCAGCTGACAAACCGACCTCTCTTTCGTTGGCGGAGGAAGCGCAAGTGTATAATTACGTCTATGGAGAACTCGGTGATGACAACAAATCATGGGTCTTCCACTCGGCAGATCACGAGCAATACCATTCTATCATCTGCCTTTTCAAGATTAACAATAAAGAATGCACCAAACCATTGAAAGCGGCGAAAATGGTTTTGGATACTTCATATTTAAAAAAATATCAGACAGGACATCCAAAAGAAACTGCAAAAAGAGTAAAACTCAATAGAACTAATTTTTCTCCGAAGGTAAACGAAACGAAAATTGAAGGGACAATAATAGACAATAAATTAGAAATAAGTAACGAAAATTGGATTGAATTTTTAGACTACATGGGAATGATGACAGTTATCAATGTAACAGCATTCAACAACAATTCCACGTTAAAAAACATGCTGAAGGAACTGCTGGCCTTCTCGAACAAAACCTACGAATTCACGGAAGAACACTTGCGAGAAGTATCGTCGAATGTGACTGCTTTTAAGAAATTAGATAAACTTTTGGATTTTTTGAAACCAAGATATAGATTGAAACCACCTTACAGAGATAATTTAGTTTTTAAAGCAGGTTTTTTTGACGGAAGCCTTTTTAAAATGGCAAAAGAAAAATTTTTAAGCTGGTTGAAAGGATTTGATTTTAAGAAAATTTGTATCTATTTAGATATGCTGAACGACCCAACAAAGTTTACCTGTCAGGAGGCAAACGAGTCAGGAGTGCCAGTAGGCCCTTTCCGGTTTTACAAAACTTACCTGTGGCCGCCAATGAACGCATTATTGGGCTATAATAATATTCGCAACCTAATAGTGACAACGTGTTATAAAATATTGGACCTTTTAGCCCCATTGCTAAAAATTAATTGGGGCAAACTTTTTAACAACAAAAATTTAGAAAGTTTAAAAGGATTAGATTTTCAGTTCATTGGAGAATTTATACTAGAAAGTAAAGATCACTTGCTGATGTTTACTGAAGATGCCTTAAAACAATTTGGCGTGCCGGAAGAAAAAATTGAAAAATACAAGAATGGGTTTACAAAATTGACAGAAGCGATTAAGGAACAAGATTTGAATTTAAACAATCTGATAGCTAAAATAAAGAATGGAAAAATATTTAACTGGAGATCGCTCTACGATCCAGGAAAATCCTTTTTGGAAAATGTAAAAAATTTCGATTTCAAAAAAATTGGTCAAATTTATTCGAGTTTGAAAGATAAACTGGACAGTATTAATGTGGACACCTTAGAGAAATATGGCTTGGAAATAATTTCTAAGCAGGTGAAGGATGTCAAACACGTCTTTGAAGGCTTCGAAAATACGATAAAAAGTTATGATGTTAAAATTAATGAAATGATCGGTAAAACATACGGTAACTTTACTGATAAATTTAAATACATTAA
This sequence comes from Helobdella robusta, assembly GCF_000326865.2. Lineage (NCBI taxonomy): Eukaryota > Metazoa > Annelida > Clitellata > Rhynchobdellida > Glossiphoniidae > Helobdella > Helobdella robusta. Next base: position 793,957 of record NW_008704981.1, on the reverse strand, counting down.
AGAATTAAAAAATCTAGGTTTGAATATTAAAAACGAACTTTTAAATAAAATTGGCGACCTTAATGTAACAGCTCTGAAGGAGAATCCGTTCACAATAGCCGACGAGGAGTTAGTGAAGGTTGACATCGATAGGTCTGACTGGAACGATTTGGTTCAGCGCGTCGGGGATAATAGAAATCCCTACGAACCTGTAGATCCGTATAAGATTGATTACAGGAAAACCATTGACGATCAGTGCTTAGTTATTTATCACGGATCAACGTCCTGGTACGAAGGGCAAAACATCTGCGCTGAGAACGATGGAAACCTCTTAGTGTTTGATGACAAGGTCCCACTAAGTGTCATGGATGACAAAAAAATTTTTGAGCTGAAAGATTTTTCCTCTTACTGGATTGGAGTAACTAAGAATATTTGGACGTGGAATGGAAAAAGTTAATTTTCAAATTTTGTTTTAAATTTCAATTTGATATTGTTTTGAGTTCTTACGTAATCATGTAATATTTTATGGTTTGTTGAAACACTATGGCATCATTTTTTGTCATTGTCTGAAATCCCCAATCCCCAACACATCTAGCAATCCTCAGTTATTTTTTGTTTTGCAAATTTCAGAAACACCTCTCATTTGGAGTTCCTTTTCAGCCTTTTCAGCGTTTGGAGATCACAATCTGGCATTTTTCCAAACGGGGAAGGAGGCAAACAGTTGGTACATTGCCAGGAGGTGGGACCCGGAAGCTGGAAAAAACTGTGTTATATGCATGACCAGTATGAACTGCCACTCAATATTTCCATTAACTTCATTTCTCTTTTATAAAAATAATTTTTGATAAATATATCTCAAAATTTTATATTATATTTGTTCAGTATTATTTTTATTTTTTTTAAATAATTGGCTAAACAGTTTTAGCTGTTATATTTGAAAATATATTTATAAATGCTTTATGAAGCTTTATACAAAAAATTATAATGAATTTCAGATGACAGCAAAGCCAGAAGTAAAAACTTATAATACATTTATTAATCAAAACAGTTAATTGATAATTTAATTAATTAATTAATTATTATTAATAATAATCCACTTCCAGATACTCTTATTTTTATTTTGGTTCCAACTGCAGCTATGATCCTTATTGCAGTTATAATAGGTTTCGTCGCATTTAAACTCGTTCTTCGGCGGAAGCAGTTAGGCATTTAGAGTTTCATTTTCTTTATTTTTATTTTTGATTAAAAACCTAAGTCAATTCAAAAAATAGTTTTTAAAATTCAAAACTTTTTCGATTGTTAATATTAATTTGTTAGCATTACCATATGGTATATATTAATATATATTTGACTTAATTATTACCAAATCATGTTTAAAAATTAGTTTTTTCTACAAAATGACAAAGAAACAAACCAAATTAAAACTTATATCTTATCTATGATTAAACAAATATTTTCTAGCATGAAGTTTAATTTTGATCTGAATAAATTAGTATATTAAAACTAAAAATTTTGTTTTTATTATAAAGATTGGTTAGTAAAATCATAATATTTTGATGACAAAAAAATTTATAATATTTTTAACCAGGAGAGAGCGTCAAGCGGAAAAAAGTCTACAAGAAACTGTGAATGATTTGCCAATAGGCGACGAAAACTAAAATAAGGAACCAAAAAATTTATTAACATGTTCTCGTGTGGCATTTTTTGTTTCAGCACCCGGAGCTTTTCATTTCGTGAAAAAGTCGTACATACCGATTTTCAAATAAACTTTCCTAGCATTTTAATGAAACCATTGATTTTATTTATTTAAAAAAAATACTAAACTGCCTTTTTTTATTAAAACATCGTGAGTTGCAGTTCATAAACATTTTTGCATTTTAAAAATGTAACAAACTAAATGAGCTTTTTCTATAATAAACAAACCGGTTAATTTTTCAAAACAGCATATTTGTTATGTTGCTATTTTAAAATATATCTGTTTATGTCAAAATTTTGAAAACTTCTCATTATTCCACCTTTTATAAAAAAATTAAAGGATGGCGACAACCGAATTAGTTGAAATAGCTCCACGAACTTGCGTGCAGTCGAGTGGCGGCTTATCTGATAGGGTACTTTCTTGCTTTTAATATGTAAAACTGAAGTCTGGCAGTTTGAGGTGTTTGTTGAAATTGCAATTAACTATCAAGTAAAAGATAAATGCTATTGCATTTTTACATATATATAAAAAAAATATTTTCTTTCTTTAAATTGTTTCATATATGTATAGGAATAGACGATAATTAAATTCTTTTAATCCATTCTTCTTTCAATAAAACGCGTCATTATCCGAATGTTTATTAAAACATTTGAAGAAATAAAAAGTTAACGCCAAAATTATTAATAACACCATTTATTTATTCATCAAAAACATTTTTTTGTTTTAAATGTCGAAGATTTGTATTTTATATGTAATACAACTTTCGCAAGTAAGATACATTTAATTAATTTATTTGCTTTTGCTTCTTTGTCCATCATTGAAGGAAATTTTTTTTAGATTTTGTGTATCTCATCAGAGGCGATGTGGTGGCGTGTGACATTGGCAATTACTGTTTCTCAGTAATCGAAATCAAGGGAAGTTCTGTGGTGAGCAGTTTGAAGCATGCAGACAACGTCTGCAGGCTAAAGAACAACGCTAGCTACCTGCTAGAAATTCGTCACAAATATTTGTTCGACGGCGTAAAAAAACTTCATAAACTCAATTACACATATAAGTAAAACTGTTTATCTTTTAAATGCCTATTTTGAGGAAAAACCAAATTTCATGAACGTTAAATACATGGAAGTTCCAAGTAAGTAATTGAAAAACTGAAAATTTTAATGTTCAAAGTTTTTTTTAATGTTAAAAATATCGATATTTATTTTAATTTCAGTTGAAACGTCAGAAAAAAGCGGTTTGAAAATTTCTGAAACTTCTTACAACTACGTTTACGCCACGATAAAAAAGTACACATGGGAATTCAAGACAGCTGATCACGAACAAGCATCGTTTGCTTGCTGCCCGCAGAGAGCTCCGAATGCACCAGGCCCATCTTCAGTGGAGCCAGGAGATTAACTCTTAATAGGGATGGGAAAGAAAATGTTGAAAATGCACGCGATGAACATCTCATGTATCGAGAAGAAATTTTTAACAACTATTTCAAAGTTATCGAGATCAATAAACATTCATTTGAGAAAAGTATGTTGGAAGAGACTGTTGATTTAATTCTTAACTCGAAAATGAAACTTTTTAAAAACTTTTCTACTTCCAAAAAACAATTGTCAGAAATGTACGATATTGTTAAAAATAAATTGTTAACGTTGGAAAACATAGATCATGATTCTACAATTTACAACAGATACAAAAAAATCATGATGCTAATTGTTTTAAATTATTGGAAAACAGAAAGCAACAATGGAACAATTCAATACATCCCAGTTCAGTCAACGAAAGTGCTTGACAAAGGTAAAGAGTGGTTTTTAAAACACATTAAGAAAGTCGATATCAGTAAAATATGCAAAATGACAGGGTCCTTACTGATTCCAAAAAATTATACAGAAAGTGATATTAACGAGGTCGGCATACCCAAATGGTTTTATATTGCCTATAATTTGTAGGCTATGCACTGTTGAAAAAGTATATGCCTGGTCCAGAAGCAGGTAAATTCGTTGAGAAAGTATGCCAGGTTGTGCACACATTCCTTTATCCAATTCTCCAATTTGATTGGAAAAAATATTTCGGGAAAGAAACTAATGGAACGTTTAAAAACTTGGACATGCAAACAGTCGGAGATCTCGTTGTGTTGCATGAAAATAATCTTTTTGATTACACGTCAGATATGTTGAAGGCAGCTGGAGTACCAGTGAAAAAAATTATTAAATATTTCGCAGCTTTCGGCAGCTTGAATAGAGCTATAGCAGATGGGAAACTGAATATAAACGCCGTTATTGGGAACATTAAAAACAGCCGAATCTTAAATTGGAAAAATTTAATCAGGAGTGGCGCTAAAACGTTGTACATTTTAAAAAACGTGGATTTTAAAAAAAGTTGGTCAAATTTACGCTACTTTAGAAGGTAATATCGAATTATTAACATTCACAATGGCTAGAAAGCTCGGCCTCGAAATTATGCAAGGTCATTTTGACGACCTTAAAAAAGCATTAACCTCATTTGCAAAAACTTTATCTAGGCTGAATATGAGTGCCACACAGATGATTGAAAAATTTTACGGGAGTGTATCTAGGAAGTTTGAGTACGCACTGCTCCAAAATGTGATCAGTCTGAATGTAAAACACAGGGCGTTGCACAAAATACTGACGCTACTTTCAGATAATGCAACGCTACACAAAAATCCATTCAGTGTAACTGACAAGATGTTGAGAGAATTAGATGTCGCCAGAGCAGAATGGAACACAGTAATTCAAAGAGCTGCTGATTATTACATGCCTCATAAAAACGTTCTTCCTACCAAAATTAGATACAGAAAAGTTATTTAAGAGCAATGTTTGGTCATATACAAAGCGGTTAGCTCGTGGTACAAAGGGCAGAATATGTGCGCTAAAAACAAAGGACACATGATCGTATTTGACGAAATCAATACAGTTAGCATCATGAGCACTCCAGAAATATTTTCAATTTATGATTTCAAGTCGTTCTGGGTTGGAACTACAAAAAACATTTGGAAATGGAGAAGTTTAGGTTTTTGGTTATCTAAAGTTACTGTCTTTTAGACTGATTAAAAAAATTATCCATGCATAATTTATAAATATTTCATCAAAAAACCAATTTAGGGCATGGAATGGTGTGGAGCGCCTTTTCAGAATACACAGCTTTCTCTAAAGGCCCTCACTATGCATATTTTCAATCTGGTCCCAACCGTGCTGGATGGTTCGTTTCGGAAAAATGGGATGAAGAAGCCAGTCAGAGAGCAATTATCTGCATGTCCAAGCTATCGTTCTCTTAGACAATATTTGTAGATGATGAAGACAAATAAGAAAATTGAAGAATACTTGAGTGGTAATCATAGTAACTTGGATGCCTCGGAGTTTTTTCTTTCCAAAGATGACGCCGTTGACGATGATAATTACGTCAAACCATCGAGTTCAGTAAATTTTTTTTCAACTATTTTCTGTTTCTACTTTTATGTGAAAAAACATTTTTTGGCAGAAATCAGCATTTAATTCTATTTAGTTAATTAATTACTAGAAACTTTTTTTGTTTAATTAGAAAAGAAAACGGTAAAGCCAACGACATCCAAAGGTTTTAAAAGTGTTTTTTATATATTAACAATAAAAATATAATGATTTATAAGGAAATTTTGGACGAATATTTCCGAAATGTAGATAGGTAATTTTTACCAAATTTTGTATTTTTAACTTTTACAAACCTATACCAAAAATTTTCTATAACAAAATTTTTATATAAAAAAAATCTTTACAAATTTTCATTTCAGCGAACCCAAGAACACTGTTCAAAAAGATTATTGTGATGTTTCTTATGTTCATTTTGCCAAATTGGTAAAAATCTTGATAAAATTTGATATGAAACCCTTCCGTCATTATGACCTCTTCTGATCCTAAACATCAAAAAACATCTTTAGTTGTGTGTAATTAATGTAAATAATAAAATTTTTTAGATAATTTTTCACATTTCTACATCAATACTCATCAGGATTATCGTTTTCACGACCATTCATGATTGCGTCATACCTCCAAGTTACCCAATTTAGTTACAAATCACTGGGACCTGTGTATTCAGCCTGGCATGTGAATACCGAAATTTCCTGCTCTCTGCACAATTTAGGTTTATTGGACGTTACACTTAAATGACCTGCAAAATGGAAATTTTTTTATTGGTGGGATCACGACAATGAGCATTATACAGAACACAATGTGAATTAAAAAAGAAGTAAGAATTATTATAAATGAGTATTGCTTAAGAGATATTTATTTCGGTTTTTTTCTATTCGCAGTTAAAACACCACAATTAACTTTTAAAAAATGAGCAACAAATAAGGATTGATTGACGGTTTCATGTATCTTTCTTTTTGTTGATAAAATAATGTTTTTTGCTTTCCATTCCGTTTCTGTTTTAATCTTTCCATTGTTTGTAGAGCTATGCTTATTCTCCGTTTTATGTCTTCTATAAAATTGATAAAACAAAGTTTTTTGTTTGCATCAATATACCTCTCCATTATTTGTCGAAAAATAAAGAATTGATCAATAGAGGTTCTGCCTGGACGAAAGCCTGCTCGCTCTTCCCCTGTAAATTCTTCAACATGGTTTTGTAGTCTTTTCTGCAATATCTTAGTGTAGACCTTGCCAGGTATGCCTAACAGAGGTTTTTTCTCCTTTTTTAGTCTCAATTTTAGTTTTGCCCTGATTAGTTTATAATCTATAATTAATTTATAATTTTTATTTTCTGCTCGTGAGTAGCTGGCTGAGAAGTCTCAGTATATCGAGCTGGCCAAATCATATCTTAGCTAGAGTATGATTGCCCTCTGCCAGCTTGTCTGAGTTTGAAGATATTCCGTTTCAAAGCATGAAACCATGTTTCATCCTATTCACCGTTGTCTTCTGGTACAGTTGATCCACTGCACCCTATTTCGTATTATTCGGTACAATTCCAAGGGGTTTCCCTGTCCTGGAGTTCTCCAATCCGCCACCCGGAAAACGCGCCTCAATGCTGTTGTACTCCAGCACGAGGAGCTTAATAAATATTTACATGTAAATCTATAAACACACAAACAGACGTATGCACACATAGTTTATGAATGTTCAAATATAAATAGTTAAATAAATCATCCTAGAATAATTGAAAATTAAAACAAAAATCGATTATATTCAGAAATCTGAACAGATAAACAAATAAAGAACAGATTGAAACATATATAGAGAATATAACATAAAATAAGATAATATAACATAACTTAATATAACAGAATATATGTATATACTCTATATATATATGCATTGAAATTATGATAAAATTATTGAACTTTAAATATAACTTGTTAATTTCAAGGCATTTTAGTAACTAGAAAGCAACAGACTCTAGTTAAAATGAAGGTTTTCTAAGTTTTGTAACTAAATCATCATCAAACTCACGAATTTGTTGATTTTGTTTTACTCCAAATAGTCTTTTGGTTGAAAGAGACTTTTATTATTAAATCATTTATCGCGTTCAAATCAAACCGATGATTCGAATTTTTTAAAACTATGTCAAAACCTGAGCATTGAGAACCTGAACCTTTTTTCGATAAAACATGAATTTTTGTTTCGATCTATTAACGTTTAATTAAATAGAATTATCAAATTTATAATTAATTATAAACAAAAATAACTAATAAATACCAAAAAAAAATTTGTTTGATTGCTTAGAAAACTTAAAAAAATTGAACTCTAAAGTGTGACCTGGTGCAGTAAGCAAAGAACAGAAGAATGATGACTCTCCAGGTACCAATAAATAACAACATTTTCATTAGCTAAATCGACATATTATGATCTAAAATAAATCGCAAATTCTTTCAAAACGAATGATTTGTCGTAGGTACGGATACAATTCTACTTATATACGCGTTTTGATTCACGTACAATCACACATTCGTACGAATGAAATAAGTTTTAATGATAAGGCCCAACTTTGATTTAATTGGATTGGAATAAACAATTATTAGAAATTTGTGACGAGAGTTGATAAATTAGAATGTAGAGAAAATTGGAGAGATTATTATCACAGGAAAGAATGAGTGAATGACTACATGAATAAATAACTTGATTAAGTTATTGATTAATTTATTTAATAATTAAATTATGTAACATATTTTTACCTCATGTTACACAATATTATTTATATTTATTGCATTCTTTTAATTTTGAGGGATAACCAAAAAATGGTTGTCATAAAATTTTGTAAAAATAGGAATCACCTTCTCTTTTCTAGTTTGAAAAACTTTGGATTGATAACTGTTAATATTTTACAATAAACAAATAAATTATGTAACGTGAAACATATTACGAGCAGACAAATTAATTGATTACTTGGAAACAAATTATAAATCCATCAAATTCATAAATATCTGTACCGTTCAACTTTGAAAGTTTCCCATTCGTATTTTAAATTGGACGATGACGAGTCACTGAAAACACTTTTGACGTTTTGCAAAGGAAGTTTTGGTCATTTTTATACAAGAAATATGTTCAGTAAACAATTTTTTGTTCATCTCAATTAATTGATATAATTTAATTGGATTTATAATGGTTTCGCTTTAAAGTTGAATTTTGAGAAATTTTATTTCAGTTTAGATAATGATTGTTTCGGTGACGATGGTGATGATGATGATGGTGATTGTGGCAATGGTGGTGACGATGGTGACGATTCTGTGGGTGGCTGTGGAGATTTCCAAAGTGTTGAGAGCGTCTTTGAGGTTTTTATCGTTACTGGGAGTTTCCTGTTTTAATTAAGTAATCAAAAAGTTATTGATATTGATAAATTAAAAAATTAATTAAAATTATCAAACAATAATTATTAAATAATGACATAATATTTCGTTATATTAAATTTTAAAATATTCAAATTCGGAAAATCATATGGTCCATATATGTATACACAAAAAATCTAGAAATAGTTCGAATTAATTATATGTTTGAATCATTAATTTTTTCACTATTCCAGAAATTCGCTCGTTAATTTAAAATTTTTATTTATCAATAAAAATATGAATAAGCGTTCCAACTAACAATTTAAATTATTTCAAATTACGCGATTGAAAAATTTTCCATAAATTTTTCATAAATATTAATTTGGTGATCCATATTTGTCCTCCAAGTTATTTATTTAATTCATTTTAAATTGCTATTTAATATTTCTCAGAAATATAGTCAAGAGTGCCTATTAAATACGATGCACCACAAACACATTGCATAAAAAAATTCGGGATTCACTTTGCATTCAAATGCAGTCACTGCAACAACAGTGCCAGGCATCTTGACCACTACACCATTGTGCAAACCCCAGCTCATTCAATGACTTGTTTATTTAAAAATAAATTACGTGACCTTTGAACCATTCTTATCTTGTACGTTCACGATGTAATAGAGATTTTAATAAGGAAAACAACAAAGAATTATTTAATAAATTAATTTTGAAGTGACGTAAAGTTCAATTCTTACTTTTTTTCAAAATATCTTTAACGGCGGCGACTATTGTAAGTGAAGTTATCAGAACAGTTGATACTGACCCAAAGATCATGTGATACATTAATGTCTGATCTTGGGTTTTGTTTATCAAATGTTTTGTTGTTAATTTCAGCATCATTGCTATTAATATTAGTAAAAATAATAATATGAAGAAGAATGATAATAATTTGCAACTTCCAAAGACGGCGTCTTCAGACTGGGAGGGCATCTTCTTTTCTGATCGTTTCCTCATGAAACACCTTTCAACCGACCTCACCGACTTCTTCAGTGAAACTCTTTGAAAACTTCCGCCCCTACTCGCCACCTCCCTTACTTGATTGCCGACAGTGTCGTAGTAGCACTTGAAGCTACTTGCGTAGTATAACTTCCATTCTACCGCCACACAATACAGACTCAAATTTTTTAGACATACTTCTTTGCAGTTTTGTTCAGTGACTATTTCTGGCATTTCAATACTTGATGGGGATTTTTCGGTTTTGTGTGATGTCCAAATGTTCAGACAATCTGTAGAAGTTAATGTTAAGTTAATAATTACTGTGTATCAAGCTGACTATTGCAAATACAAGTTGCACTGTGCGCTCTGGGGTTCTCAATTTCATCATTAGGATGAGGATTGGACAACCTCCAATTAAAGACATTAAACAACTTTTGTTGTTTATAGTCTGCGTTTTTGGATAGTCTGAAAAAGAGCTATGTATTTTTCTCTAGCAAGAATAATGATATAATGATATAATTTTGTGAAAAACTCTGAATTAAATTAAAAACATTGCGTTTATGATGAATTTTTTAGATCATGAAATGAAACTCTAATTTGTTTAAAAAAAAATTTTAAATTTAAGAATGTATAAACTAAATTCATCTGCATAAAATTTCAGCGAACCAGCCATACAGAGAACTGAGTATTGAGCATCGGCAGAACATTCAACTGCTTGGATGGTTCTGTTTCTAGCCAGGTACAACACATCTTTGCATTCTTTTTCATTTGAAACCGCATCAAACACTGAATCAATATTACATTTTCGGAGTTATATTTAAGAAAATAGACAACGAGACTGGCTGGATAAAGGTTAAAAACAGTAATATTTCTCGAATAAACGATTTTAGTAACTTTAAAATTTTCAAAAACTCTTTATTAAAAAAAGTTCGTACGGCAGAATTAACAACCAAATAATAATTCTGCCTCATCCACTAATACACGGCCCAACAAACCTTCCAACTCAACTCCACTATACCAAGTGTACTTCTTCATTTTACGACTATACCGAGCGTACAAGAGAAACCTCGCATCTTCATAATTTTCATCAACAAACTCATCAACAAAGTCTCTAAATTCTTTTGTCCTAATTTCAATAGGAACAGCTGCTTGATAAGTTTCAGAGCAGGAAGATGTCAAGCCGGAGATGTTGGATACCATCTCGCTCACTGTGAATACACAAAATGCCTGGCTTATATCGCATTTGGCTTTCAAATATGGTTTAGATTTAGCGGTTTGGAAAATAATCTCAATGAAAATTGCCAAATATAACGACATCAATGATTGGAAGAAACTTATAATTGACGAAAGTTTCATTAAAAATTTGTGTTTCAATTATTGTTAGTTGAAGAATTTTAAGCAATTTCCTTAAACTATAGCATTATATTTTGCTTATAATTTGACGGTTACTTGCTCATAAAGATGCATAGAGATCAATTATTTCGTATTTGCATATTGTTAGTACTTTTAATCAGTTTATTGGTTATGGATATCTCTTATTAATTTTATTAAAAGTTGTATAAATTTAGTATCTTGATATCTTAGATACTTGGATATTTGTATCAAACAAACATTTTGAATTGAAACCTCATAAAATTAATCCGATTGTACTTATTAACACTGAAAATAAAAATTTTTCATCTGTAATATTTATTATTTATATTATTATTTTGTTTATAAACATCATTATTTGGCGCTTGAAGTTAATAATCAATTGTTCAGTTAACATTGTAGCCATGTATATTATCATTGCTGTCATCTGTAAGTATTATTAAAAACTTTCTTAAAAAATTATTTTTTTTTATTATTATTATTATTATTTGTATCAGTAGAAATAATAAAGGTGATATCAGTAGTACCAGCAATAATAGGCCTATTTATAATTGCATTAGTAGTTGTTGTTAACAACAATACATAGTAGTAGTAGCAACAACAGCAGCAATAGTAGCAGTATTAGTAGTAGCAGTAGTAATGCTTATTGTCAGGATCTGGTATTTTCACACATCTGGTCTGGAAATACGAAAGAGGCGAGGTTAAATATCGTTCTATAGCAATCAACATCAAAGTCTATGAATCCGTTGTGCCTGGAGGAAACTGATGATAGGCAGAATGGTTGGTCGAACTAGCAATATGATTTGATTAGTGGAGTAGAATAACCAAAAGGAAGCAATACTCAACGAGTTCCATGGTTTTTATTTAAATATCATTTATTTGCTGGTCTAGGTTAGTTTTTATATTTGAATAACGCCATTGAATTTTGTTACAATTTTTATTTCAAATTTTTTTATCCATTTAAGTTTGGAATAAACGAGAAACGTAAAAAAAAATCAGTCAGAGTTGTGTTAAAACTGATTTTTGTTTGCCCGCTTGAGATTTCAGTGGAATGTTTTCGACTTTTTCTTGATCTTTATTATCCTCCATCTTGCTTTTGTTTATTTGATTTGATTCTACAGTCTCTGGTCTTGGGCTTGAACTGAAAAAACATAATACACAAAAAAATGAGCTTTGAAGCACAGGAATCATTAAAATAAAATGTCGATGGAAAAACTCTTGAAAATCTTATTTAAAATCAAAAATTTTACATCTTTAAACGTTCAATTATTATTGACTGACTCATTTTTTTTGTAGAAAGAAAACAAGATAGCATCGATAATCAGAGAGACAACGGAAGCGGCAATGAATACTGACAGAAGTGCCTGTAGGATTCGAACTAGAACTCTTTCTTCTTTTAAAACTGCTTTCACTTGTTTTGAAAAAAGTTTTTACGTGTAAACATTTAAAAAACTCTTCTTTAATCCTGCGTTTTTCATTGTTTAATTATTAGAAATATTAGCGGAAATAGTTTTGTTGGTGAATTTGTAGACACTCCAAAATGAATAAGAACCTTTCGCAAGTTCCTCTGCCAGAAGTAAATTTTCATTCATTACATTTTCTAGAAAAAAAAATTAGCACTGCTTGTCAAATGACAAGTAAAAATATCTTAAGAAAAATAATTTTTTAATTCATCACGATTTGCAATTATTAATATTTTAAAATAGTAGTTTAAAAAATAATTCGAGGCTTCATTAAAAATATTTTATTGCCAGCTAAATCAGGGGTGGGCAAACTTTTTGCTGTGAGGACCACATGGAGAACTGTTTTACCTTTGTACTTGAATTGCCAATTTTTTCGACCCGGGAAAGAGTTTTTTAAGATTTGTGATTCCATTTTTGTTCATAATGTCTGGCTGATGACTTTTGTTGGCGAACAAGACCTTGCGGGCCGCTTTAAATAGCTTCGCGGGTCGTAGTTTGCCCACCTCTGAGCTAAATAACAAAAAAAATCAAAAAGACATAAAAAAAAATTAAAAAAATACTTTAATACATACATAGAACAACAACAAACAATACACAAACAAATAAATACACGATACAGGAATGTCCATACAAATATACCTACTAACCAAACATACAGATGACACCAAATGAGCTGTCCTCATCCCTTGGACAGCCTGTAACACGGACTCTTGAATGGTAATAGTAGAACAAGGCATCTCTGCAACAATCTATCTTCTTTATCTTCGACAAAATGGAAACTGTAATCATTTGTTTGTTTAGGGATTATGTTGAAGTTTTAAAAAATATGTATTTACCAAATTAATTTTTTATGAATGTATATAATTATACGTTATAATATTTAATACTAGCAAAATGGTAAAATTTGAGGTATGAATAAATTGATATTAATTCATGAAAACACTTTTTAAAATGTCAAAATATTTATAAAATCAAAAAAAAATGTTCTTGAAAACATCAAACTAATTCTCACCTCCATAACTGGTTCCTTTTCGCCCCCATACCCATTTGAAGTCCACATTTCGAACGTTCAACACGTACTTAACACTTCGATTGAAGTTTCTAAACACGCATCCACCGATGATGTTGTTATAAATTTCCAATGGAAAGCTACCAGCTTGCACGTTTTTGGAGCAGTGCTCTTGAGCCTCTTGGAAAGTTTTAACATACACAACTGTGTCATTCTCAGGTTTCAAAATGCACGTAGTGTTGTTATTATCGCAACAGACTCTATCTGTGGTGTTATACTTTTGTATGTAGTTTTCGTTTGATGAAGCAGCAGCAGTAGTTATAATAAAGTTAAGTGTTAGTACCGATAACCATAGATCGATTGATAAGTGGAAATATATCACCGAATTTAGTTGATAACACATTTTTTAGTTAGTTTTTGTTCGTAATATGTCGGGTTTGAAAAATTACCAAATTATCAAATCAATGTTTCATTTTATTTTATTGAAAATGATTTTGACCTGGTCCAACTTTTTCTAAATAATTTTAAAGTTAATAACCATTTATAAAATTATTTAGTCAAGATATATATTCAGTTATGTAATAATAACAATAATTGTTTTGCAAAAATAAGTTTGGTGATAATAATAATAAATACAAATTTATTTGAATGCAAGGTTATTGATAAATGATTGTATTATTTAGAGTGTTATATACCTGTGGGCCTGCAACGTGCTCTAGATTGAAATACCAAATTAATTCAATTTTCAAGGTCATGTTAATTCCAAAAAAAATTTATAAAACTAATCAAACAAAAATAGTTATTTTTACTTATTGTAAATAAATTAAATTTTATCGTTTTTTTAAATTGAAGAATAAGATAACATAAATAAAATAATTCGCTAATAAGTAAAGACAGAAACATTTACTGAACCTGGCTGAAAAATATTAATAGTAATTTAAAATATTACAGCCGAACGAACGAACGAACGAGCAAACAAACAAACGAACGAATCAACAAACTAACACACACAAAACTCATTAATCATAGTAACATTCAGACTCACAATTCCAGATATTTAATTTTGTTTGTTCTTAAAGGTAAGCACGGTACAACACAGTAATATATAGGCACTATATACAGTACATTGAATTTGGCTATACATACACTACAATACAATACAACCAAATTTTAGATTAGTCAGTGCTAGAAATGTAGCTAGTATACCATAGTTTTTTTTCAATTTCTGTTATTGATGCGACAAAACTTGCTAAGTAAATTTTTCTCTTCTTTCAATGGTATAGTTTCACTTTGATTTGTACTTTCTAAAGAAAAATTTTTAAATAAAATTTCATACGGTAATTTAATGAATTCAACAAAAAATTGATACGAAGCATTAAAATTTTGGTAAATTAATATGTAATTAATTCTCCTAATCGACTGAATGGTTTACTCAATTAGTAAAATTAATTTACATATTACTTTAATTAACAAATGCAGAATTAACCAACTTCCAGATATGGAAAGCCACAAAGGCAACGATCAACAAGATGGAGAAAAAAAGCACCGTTATACTTGCTGGGCTCTTTAAACCTGTCAGAAGATGGTGGCGTTGAGAATAATAGATTGATGATAGGTACTGATTGGATTGTGGTAACTCTTACTCCGATTGATTTCGGAAGTAGAGTAATTGAAGTTTTTGGAATTGTTAGTTGCGTTGTTTTTCATGGATTTAAATTAAAATTGTGATATTTTTATCATAGAAAATACTGAAAAGCTTCTCACCTCGTCCAATTCTTACTGTTGAAAATGAAATTTTATTAAAACTGTTAATAAATAATTTCTCATTCATTATCCTCACTCGCCAAACATTCAAGAGGAATTTTAACTCCAATGAGAAATTTGAAAATGATCACAATTAATATTTTCAGTTTATAATTTAAACTAAGAAAATAATTTCAACAGGATTTTTTGAAAAAAAAAGTAAATTTGAAAAAAATAAAGTTGAAAAAGAAATAAACCGAAATCTGTTGAACACTCAATCACGTCAAAATATGGATGATAATCGAAAACCATGATGTCCCCCACTAGGTCAGATGCGTTCTTAACCTTCCAATCCAGACACTCCTCGCCAACTCTCGCCTTATTCATTATAGGAATCGGGTAGCAGTAGTTATGGATGTTTGGATAGCTTGTGTTTTGCTGTTTGGCGAAACAATCATCTGTCGTTTCGTTCGTCACCAGCAACCAATCAGTGGCCAGGTGGTGTGGCGTTAGAGATTTTTTTTTCAGCAAGCAAACTGCATTTACCGGGGTTAATTAATTAATTATTCAATCAATTAGTTGATTAATTTGTTTAATTATATTTATCTATTTATTTTTTAGGTAATTATTTATTTATATGTTTGTTGAGAAAAAGCCAAACTTGAATGCAAACCAATGAAAGAAACCATTCGCAAAGTGATTTACATCCCGACGAACCTTGCAACTTGGCAAACATTTCGATGTCCCGGATCTCACAATTGTTCATAACGTTGACCTCGTGCATTAGCAACCGGATCGTGCATGAATCCTTCTCTTCCCGAGATTTCCACAACACGATTGAATCCTTTCTCTCGAATATCTTCTCCATCACCTCATCCGATAATCCAATTTTACGAATCATCTCCGAGGTAGCAAACTCGACGAATGAATGTTTCTGATGTTCTCTCGGGAAGATCCCATTATGCTGGTAGCACTTGGAATTCATGTCCCAATTGAACATCGGATACCGACGATTGTGTTGGTCTGGCTCGGTGATGAACTGCATCCAGCAGATGTCGCGAGTGCACCAGTTGATGACACTCGGAATATAGGAGGCTGGAAAAATTCGGTAGAAACCAGTCTCATCTTCTTCTGTGTTGTGGTAATAATAATCTTCACATAAAACGCTTGTTATGTGTGTCGAAATGATTAGTAGGCATAAAGTTTTCATCTTTGCTTCCTATTTAGATAATTTTTTGAGCTCTTTTCAAATTGATTTACTGATAATTTGTTAGTCTAACTGTTTGTTATCATAATTTGTAAAATTTAGTCAAATTAGCAACTTATTTCCTTTACAAAATACAAAAATTAAGAAAATCCATTTAAATTCAACATAGAAAAAAATCACACAAAGAAAATAATAATTTAGCAACGTAATTAAATTAAAAAATTAATTTTCAAACTCAAAAAGAAACTCAAAATTATAATGAGGAGTGTTTGCCTTGTGTTAGCTACTCTCTCCATGCCAATGACTAACCTGTGTTGTTGTGTTTGTATCATGCCTCCAGATGCAAACAGTTCAAAGTCTGATGATGCACAAACATAAAAGACACGCGCATTTATACAAACACACTACTGAACATAAACACATTCAATCATATATCATCTCTCTTTCTCTCTCTCTTTTTACCCTCTCTCTCTCTCTCTCTCTCTCTCTCTCTCTCTCTCTCTCTCTATCTACCTATCCATCTATTCATCCATCAATCCATCCATCCACCCACCCACCAATCCATCCATCAATCTATTTATCTATATATCTGTCTATCTGTCTGTCCATCTATCTATCTATCTTTTGGTGTAATAAATTCTCTGTTTGTTTTGTTTTAAATATTTTCAAAAATATATCGCGATTTACATTTATTTTGTAAAACTTTTTAACATGTTTTCATCAGCTTGCAATGTAAGTTTTGAAAGAAAAAAACAGTATTTATTAAATAAAAATTCTGCTTCTCAAAAATAAAATACGAAGAATTGAAGAAAATCTAAGTTGGAAAATTATTCTTCTTATGTTGGCGATGGCGGAAACTTGAAGAAGTAAAAAAAATATGATAAGTTAAATAAATAAATAAATAATTTATTAGTAATCTCATATTAACAAATGAAGTATAAACTATATCTATAAAATGAATGAACTACCAATATCAATATCAGTGAAAAAGTATAAACCATTAAGTATTTTAGTTTTATATAAACTCCGTTGAAATATGCTTCCATATCCCACCAACAACCAGCTAACCAAATTATCTAGGTGGCCACTCCTAACTTCACCAAGGCCTTCCTTATCTTCTTCTTCCTCATATGCTCTTGATTCTAATTTTGAAAAAATATTTATTATTATTATTATTAGTAGTAGTACTAGTAGTAGTAGTAGTAGAAGTAGTAGTAGTAGAAGTAGTAATAGTAGTAGTAGTAGTAGTAGTAGTAGTAATAGTAGAAGTAGTAGTAGTAGTATTTGAAGTTTTATAGGATTCTACTATCCATTGGTCTAAATGTTTTTGACCTGAACGCTTAAATATTTGTCGTGAAGTGAATACATACATATATGAATAGGTTTTATGAATAAGTTATTAAAACTAATTAAAATTAATACACCGGAAAATTATATTATCATTATTCTCTGCTAGACATTCTCCAGAGGTTATGATTCAAATGCTTTATTGGACCAGTGCGTCTCAAGTCCCTGTCTGAATATTTCTTTTAGTTGGATAGAGAACCGCTAATTTTTGTAACAATTTGATCGAACCATTTTTATAAAATCGGGAGAAATAAAAACAAAAAAAAATGAAGAAATGGAACATGCACCTAACCATAAGTCTGTGGGCCTTTCGAACTCGAGAAACATTTTGGATGAAGGCAGTTTATCTATGTAGTTACAAATTAATAGCTAGTCAGGTCAGATAATTTTTTGATATAATTATTTAGATCATTATAAATATATATGTATATTAACATTGATGCTGAATCGTGAAAAGTTTAATCAAGTAATAAAATCAGCGTAAAACTCTGTAATAGTTTTTCTTTTCATAAAACTATCCTAGGCTCTCACCGCATTACCCACCAAAATGATTACAAATTCTGAAGAGATAAAAAAAAGATGAAAAAATGTTCTGACGTGACTAACGTGCCACGAGGTCAAGACAGCGTCGGGTAAAGTTTGACCTACTTTCGTTTGGTGACCTAATTTCGACCGTGCACTTTTTACGCACCCATTCAAAACCATCACAAACGCTCTTAAGCTGGCAAAGTTTCCTGCATTTGTACTTGCTTTTTAAAGGGAGTTTCAGCATAAATTTTGGCGTCAAGTTTGTTCTTTCTAGTTCTATTCTGTTACAATCTTTGTGTATGTGTGTGCGTGCGGATGTGTGTGTGTGTGTGTGCGGGTGTGTGTTTGTGTGTGTTTGTGTGTGTGTGTGTGTGCTTGGAAATTTTAACCACACAAACAATCTTTGTGTTAATTGATTTTAAAATAGAATAATAATATAAATAAATGCTTTGAATAATTTGAGCCACCTAGCAAACACATGACAACGAGATCCAGCTCATCTCTGGCTGTGGCGCATTCACTTTTCAGCTTTGAATTCTGCAAGTAATGAATCCTATGCTTGCATTGGTCTGTACCCTTCTTAGAAGTTTCTAAAGATTTTTGGATTTTTTATTTTGGTAAAAATTGATTTAAATTTTTTTTAAATGTTATTGTCTTGTAATT
>NW_008704981.1:755220-767720 GCF_000326865.2 Helobdella robusta | reverse complement strand
CATATTGAATGCAGACTGGACAGAACAAAATGGATACATCTGGGCCACTACAAGAACGAGTTTGTGACGAGTTTACAAAATAGGAAAAAAATTTATTTAATTTCAATAAAATTATGTAAAATAAGTTTTTAAAAATATTTCACCAAACAAACCACCACACCACACAAAAGTAATCCCAGGAATTCCAAAAGCGAAAAGCAACTGCCCACTGTATGCAACTGATCAGGGCATCGGGCAAACATCATCGTGTGCCAGTCCGTCATACATCGTCGTTTGCTTCACGAGTATTTATTCAACCTCCTATTTCTCTCTATCTTTTCACTAAATTTTGTTATATTTCAATAGTTTATAATAATAACAAAAAGTGGTGATCGGTTAAACGGACCAGGGTGGGTATTGTTTTGCTGAATTTGTACTGCTCTTTTGATGAGTTGAAGTTGTGGTTGAGGTTTCTTTTTTCCTACTCCTTCTGGATGTTTATATTATCGGTGGTCTGATTAACCGATTTTCTCTAAAATTAATTTATTATTTCAAACACATTTGTTCTATATTATACGATAGATATGTACATTTAAAATTAGCATTACTCATACAGTAAAAATTAACATTATACTCAATAAAATGATAACTATCGTTAACCAACTTGCAATCGAACTAGGTTTTCAAACAATTCTTTGTTACAGCTTGAAAACACTACAATCAACACAACTTCACCGAGCATAATTTTATTTTATTTTACTTTTTTGAAAAATATTCCAGAAATTTAATTTCATTTAAGATGTTATTTTGAAGGGTTTCATGAATGCAATAATTTTTTCTCTAATAATAAATTTCAATCATAGATTAATGATTTAATTTAGGAGGTCTTACGTACACAACCGTCAGAGAGACGAGAAGATCGTCATCAAGAAAACCAACAACGACGAAAACGAGATGGACAACAACAGTCGGATCAACGACAGCAACAATGAAACGAACCGCCGAACCAGTAACTACATCAAAACTTGCGTCCAAGCCACCAGCAGCAGCAACAACAACAACAAAACTCACGCATACAAGCAAACAAACAAGCACACAAGCTACCACAAAACGTTTAACAACTACACTTCCATCATTCAGACAAACAACAACATTCAAACAAACTTTCAAACCAGCAACACCAGTGACAAAAACACTCAAACCATCAACAACAACAATACACACAACATCAAAACGTACAAATAAACTCAAAACCTCCAAATCTCCAACTGCTACAACAACAAAAAGACACACATCTGCTAAACTCACGACCCATCTAATAACCAATAAATACACGCCAAAAAAATCCACAATAGCAACAACAAAGTATATTTCAAACCTCACCACAACCACAAAACGATACACAACCAAGCACGCATTAACCTTAACAACACTTAAACAAACATCCGGCTCCATAAAAGTTCACACGTCAGCTCTTAAATATACAACTAAATCAGCAGCCAAACAGACATCAACACTAACTAAACCAACAACCAACCAATCAACAAGATTGATAGTATCGAAAAAAACTTCCATCAAACATACAACGGCAACAAAAACCCTCACCAAACATTTAACAACAGCTGCAACAACCACAACAACAAAAAGACACCAAACCAGGCTATCAACAACAGCATTCAAATCACCAAAATTCACCGAAATTAACATACAAACAACAAAATCGTTAGCCCCATTTACTACAATTAAAACGAAGACTACACTTAATCTGCTTCACCATCCAACTGTTTCTGGATTATTCAGTAAATTTATTCATTTTTTTATTCCTTCAATCATTCATTCATCATTCATATTTAATTATTTTATTAAACTCCCTTATCATTTCGACATTTTCTCACTCACTCACTCAAATGATATTTTCATTTTTAAACCTAATCACTTTACTCAGATAGTCACTTTTTATGGTGGATTCTTATCACCATCACCATCCTCATCATCGTTGTGCTCATCATCCTCATCACATTCTGCTGCTGTTTCAAGAAAAATAGGTGTATATACCTTATTTAACGAAACTATTTATTAAATTTTAAAAATTTAATCTGTGGTTAATTTTATTGAGCACGTACTCAGAGCACCATCAAATGTTTTTGGCCATAGTAAATTTTAATTTGAAAAACTCCATTTGAAATAAAATACAATGTAAAATAATAATGGCATAATAATCGCATTCTTACCGACAAGCAATCAGGTCGGAACCGTCTACGTGAAACCGGCACCTCAAACCGACAATCTGCACATGCACTTCAGTGGTACATCCCTGAAAAATAACAAGTACATCACTAATCATCCGTTCTACGGCGAACAGTCTTATTCCGTCAAAAGATGACTTTTAGGTGTCTGTGGATTTGAAATATAGTCAAAATTAATTTTTTTAATTTCTCAAAAGTATTTCATAAATATATCAACCAACATATAATGTATATTTGAATATGCGTGAATCGGCGCATTACATACACATACATTGCCTGTGATTGACAAGGATCGCTTTCCATTCGAATCCAGACTCTTACAACAGCAGTGCCAGGCGTCTTAACCATTAAGCCATGAATTTTTTAATTATTTGAACGTGTCAAATTGTTTTTTAGAAATGCATTCAAGTGTTTTTAAGGTCGTAATGATATTTAAAATTCAGGAAAACATTTTTTAACGATTATTTTTTGTTGGTGTTTTATTTTTTCAAAAGCTCCAGTCACTTCAGAACAGCTGGTTAACATTTTTTATTATACAACTATGAATCAAAAATTTATTGGAAGAACTGATTCTATTCAAGTTATTATTTGTGAGTTTTGTGAAGTTATTGACATCATTTAATAAAATTCGTTCAAATATCGCTTAAATCACATTTTCTAGAACATTTTATTGCTTTATTTCATTTAAATTGTAAAATTTTACTTTTCCTGAATTATATATACTTTTATATTATAAATAAAATGATTTTTTAATACTTAATTTAATTTTTTATATTCATTTTCTGTCTTATACAGCAATCATTAGCCTTCAAGTTGATTCATTTTTGATATGTTTTTATTCTCTATGTCATCAGGGGTGGGTAAACTTGTTCGCAAAAATGATCGTCAGCCAGACATTATGACCAAAAAAGGAGCCACAGACCTTAAAAAAGTTCTCCCGCGAGTCTAAAAATTTTTTCTATTTAAGTACATATGCGGCCCTTCAAGGTAAAATAGTTCTCTATGCGGCTCTCACAGCAAAAAGTTTGCCCACCTCTGTTCTATGTTCTTTCATTTACGTGATTAATTGCATTACCATCATTTCAATTATCATCATTATCTCATTCATCATGATCATTACCATCATCTTCATCATCATTACCATCATCTTCATCATCATTTTCATCATCGATTTATCTTTATCATTGTTATTGCTGTTGTCGTCATTATTCGACTAAACTATACAAACTGTTTGTAAGCGTAAACGCTTTGGATAATGTTTTCAATTAAATTCTTAATAAACAAAAGGAATTCATTAGTTTTATACTGAGAATCTTTATTCTAATTCACTAATAGATAATAATTGAAAGTAACGAGTGAAACTTCTAACGATTTTAACATGAAGCAACAGCAAAGTTTTGGAAGTTTTTACATTCATTTGTGGAACATTTATTTCTCGTACTTTAATATTAATAACAATTTGTATCCAATATTTTTGATTTATTATTACAAATTCGTTATAGAAATAATATGTTTTTTTATAAATAATTTCTTATTCCCAACTTGTTATTTTCGATATATTCGATCAATCAATTTTTCAATCTCTCAAGTAACCATGGAATTCGATAGTGTCCATCGATGGTGCTTATTATAAGTTATAAGTCGCCAATTTTTTTTTATAATACTATGCCTTCTTTCACCTAAACCAAATAATTTACTAGCTACACCATATTTCATTATAATATTAATTGATTAATTAAATAAATAACTTTAATATTTTCCAGATAATCATATCTGACCATAGAATTTTATAAAACTTCGCTAGAGTGTCTCTTGAAATCAAATTAACTTTTATAACATTTTGGTCAAAGTCAGCTGGGATTGCTATTTTTTTGCTCAATAACTTGCCGCAAATATGTCGTTAAAATTAATTTTCTACCGGAAATATTTCCAAAATGTTAAAATTTTAAATAAATCCTTTTTATCTACGAGCTCAATCCTGAATGCCAAAGTTGCTGTTGTTAGTTTAGAATCATTTTTATTTTAAACTTAATTAAATTAATAAATTTAATTTAATTAAAAGCACATTCAAACATGTCATTTGATCATTCCAATGAACTATTAAATGACAATCACAGGTAAAAATATTTTATGATGTAGTTGCCACAGATGTTGATGAAGATTTGTGCGCTATTCTTGTTTTGTTTTAAGTCTAATATTACCTGAATTTTAATTCATCACTCCATTCAGGTTCTGTCTGGATGTGGCTGCAACGATGGAAGCGAAATTCATGAAGCATCGGCGTATGTAAGATAAGATAATTTTACTTTTCAAAACTGTCATCAACTTGTAATTTGATGAAGTTTTCATTTAATTTGCTTGTTATCTCACTGGTTACAATTTGGATTCAACCAGTTCTGGGGTTTTTTATTAATTATAGAAAAGTGATTAATGTTTAATTTAAGTTTAAATCTTTTTATTAAATCATTCTGTTTACTTTTCATAGATTGAGCAACACATTTACACATTCATGTTAATTTAACAATATCAAATAAATAAAATTTTAAATTACAAAAAAAAATAATTAAAATTACAAATTCTTTTAAGCTGCCTGGTTCATCTCAGTAGAGGCAAGGCAGATGTGGCAGTCTTTGCCCCGGATATCGATCAGTATCACGTCATTGATCATGTTAAAGGTATGCCTATGGAAGGGGAAAAGAGGTTTGCTCTGTTTAAATTCTCTCTCAAATCTTCATTCCAAATTCATATTTATTTATATATATTATTTATAAATTTATTTATTTATTTATTTCTTATTTATTAATTTATTTAAATAAATTTATTTATTTATCAAATTGTAGCAATTATTAATTAACAAATTTTAAAATTGGATTTGGTCCAACATTTTTTTCACATTGTAAGTTTCATTCCAGAAGACAAACAGCATTGGTTGGGATCATCATATATATTATATTTTATTTTTTAAATTCATAAATTTTGGTTGGATGGATATATAATGATGCTAAGCTCTTCAGATCAACTTCAAGTTCTAATGCTATGGTTCAAATCTCGTGATTGAATTCCTTTGTATCTATCATGTAAGTTAATATGGAATTATTTATTTTTAAATTCTCTTTTTTGTAAGAAATGTCCTGAAAGAATCAGCAAGAATAGCGCGGGGACAGATTCAGCCAATCACATCTCTGAGGTCCTCAATCTTCGATGCCGTCATCTTCCCTGGTGGATTTGGTGCTGCTAAAAATTTGTTCGTTTTTTTAAATTATTGTCATGTTATTACAATTTTAATTTGAAATTTTTTTAAATTTAATATATGAAATAATATATATATAATTTGTCGTTAATTATAATCCTTTTTACTTGAATTTTTTTCAAAAATTTATTAGGTCTTCATTTGCATTTGATGGACCAAAGTTTACGGTCGATAAGGAGGTCGAAAGAGTGCTGAAAGATTTTCATTCATCCAAAAAACCAATTGGGTTGAAAATTAATTTTTTTTTTATTTAATTTTTTTCAAGTTTTTAAACGTAGTTTACCCTTACAAACCGGTGGTTATGGCAAAAAAATATTTTTGTGTTGATTTTCATGTTAAGATTTGGCTAAACATTTTTTTCTCTTTTTGTTTTTTTCTCTTTTTCGTTCAAGTAACTTCACTTTTCAAAGTTGAATTCTCCAGACAACCAAGCCACAAAAATCAACTTATCTCCTAATCTTGAACAGTTTTTTTTACACTCAAACATTCTTAATTTCAAAATTTTAATGTTAATTAACTGGTCGTTCACCTCCGAAATTGAAGTATGCACTTCAATCCAATCCATTTATCAATCAATCAGTCAACTGACCAAGGTCCATTTATCATTTCATTCGAAAGTTAACTAACAGCAGGACGATCATTCACTCATCACGTGATGTTACCATGACGTCACATGTGACCATGACGTCACATGACCATGACGTCACATGACCTACCTACCCACAAACTACAGATTTTTTCTTGCACACCATGACACCACCACTACACACCACGCAGATTATGCTGCATAGCTCCTATCCTGGCGGCAAAAGTCCTCAAGGGTTGCGAAGTGACTCTGGGGTTCGACAAACAAGATGACCAATGGCCTCACAGTGGGGCATGCGCTGTTGTAAGGGATCTTGGCTCCAAGCATGTTGACTGCTCTGTTGTTATATCCTTTTTTAGTAGTTTTGCGTCTGTGCTGAGTGTGTGTGCGTGCGTGTGCGTATGAAAGTTAGGTGCGTGTTTATCTGCTTATTAAAATGCCCATGTATTCGTGTGTGTTCGTGTCGTTCGGCGTTGATTTTGCTCCAAGAAGATGTACAAATTTTCATGTTTCCGTAGATTTATTATTTTTAAAGGAGCTGATCTCACATTTTCTTTAACCCTTTCCATGTATCATCGTCACCGCCATCATCGTCGTCATCGTCACCATCGTTATCCTGTTTGAAAAAATATCTAACACGAGGCGTATGTTGACCGGAAGAACTTGCTGGTAACCACCCCGGCTTTCATGGGGACAGCCTACCTTCACGAGGTCTTCGACGGAATCGGCAAGATGATCCAGAAAGTTCTTCAACTCGCCGACAAGAAATAATTCATTGTTATCAGTTTTTAAGAATATAAATTGCTGGTAATTTATCTTGACGAGACATTGGTTGCTTTTTCATTTACTTTTTGCTTGTTTGGAAAAAAAATGTCATTTTATGTTACTTCAAAAAAGTATTTCGGATAGAGAATGTCATTGATGCAATGACGAAAGGACTTCATGTACGCTGTATATGTCCGAGAAATATTCTTTTATTTATTTATTTAACAACTGACCAGAGGGCATCAAGATGTCTCTTACCCAGTCAGAAAAAAATGAACTAAATTCAACACAAATGGCAATTTTTTCAACATTTACAAAAAATGTTGAAAAAATTGTTATTGTTGAATTTTTCAACTTTCATGGTCCATTTCGGTGCTGATAGCATCATACGGTTCAATGGTACTTGGCCGAAGCCTGGCCGAGACCAAAACGGGCTGACCAACGGAGTTTGAGTTTAGTTTCAATTTAAAATT
The DNA here is from genome assembly GCF_000326865.2 of Helobdella robusta. Taxonomy (NCBI): domain Eukaryota; kingdom Metazoa; phylum Annelida; class Clitellata; order Rhynchobdellida; family Glossiphoniidae; genus Helobdella; species Helobdella robusta. Next base: position 760,421 of record NW_008704981.1, on the reverse strand, counting down.
TCCATTTCTTCCGACACCCTTGATGAATGCATACGTACGATAATAAAAGTTAATGCTGTTGCCATCATTTTCCTCATGCACTATCTCAGTAAAGATCTCATCGACATAACGTCATCATTATGAAGGGTCACGAGTGTTGACCGTAGCAATTACAAGGTCGGTTCAAAGGTTAAACATTCCTCTGCCTGCTATTGTAAGGAGATTGCTATCAGAATCAAGAAATAACTCTGTGTGTGTGTGCGTGTGTGTGTGTGCGCGCGCGCGCGTGTGTGTGTGTGTTGATATCTTGGACATCATCACTATCATTATAGATCATTTCGTTTTTGTTTTCCTTTTTTAGCATGAATGAATAAACATGTTAGTGTGAATAAATGAGAAAATTAATGGATGGATGGATGAATGATTGTGTGTGCGTGTGTGTGTGTGTGTGTGTAGAGGTAATAGCATGTTAAATGACCGATTAGAGCTGATAATAATGAGGATGTGGCGTGCTGATGATGATACGTTGATGGATGGATGGATAATTGTAGCAATGGAATGGAGGAAGTAATGTTGGCTTGTTGGAAAGTCTGTCATTATGAGTGAGTCTGTAACAGGATTGGATGATGACGACGATGAGTGAGTGAGCGAGCGAGTGAGTGAGTGAGTGAGTGAAAAAAAACAGATGATTGACATTCAGCAACCACCCAGCAAAGCAATTAAGTAAGTAAAAAAAGTGAAAGGCGTAACGAAAATAAACTACTTTAAAAAAATCAATTTCGAATCGGATGACGATTTAACATTCCGTAGAAACTGGCTGGCATTCTCAAATCTGCACCCCAAAATACCAATTAGTGGAAGGAAGGAGAGTTGATTGAATGAATGAAGAATGAATAAATAATAAAATGAACGAATTATGATTGATTAAATGAATGAATCAAATTATTAATTAACAATTGAACAAACAAAGAACGAATGAGCAAATGAACGAACGAATGAATGGATGGATGAATTAGTAAAAAAATAAACGAATGAAAGAAAGAAAGAATGAACGAATGGGTGAACGGATGAACGGCAAACAATTGAACAAAAGAATTCTTCTCAAAAGTTAATCCTTGTAAACATTCATTAGGCCTTTCGGTGGATGGATGGATAGATGGATGGAAGGTTGAATGAATAAATGAATGAACAAACGAAAAAAGTGAATGAATGAAAAAATAAATATTTAATTAAATGAACAGATAATTGAGACATTAAGCTGTCAAATTTTTGATATTTTTGATATGTTTGAATAAATGAATCAATATATTTTCAGCTTTTGAAACATTCTCTTTCAAACGCTCACTACTACATTTTTAACCATTAAACGAACCAAAACAATCACACAAAAACAAATACAGACAGAAAAAAAACTAAACACACAGAAACAAACACACGTACACACGCACACACACATACAAACACAAAGACAGTCAAGCAAAGAAACGGTTACGTTGCAAGAAAGAACCATCGAAACGTTGTTGAATGGGAGCCACGAAGTTGAGTGTCATTTAATTGGAGGAACCTAAGATTCAATGTGTGCGTGTGTGTGGTTTTGTGTGCGTGTGAGTGTGGTTTTGTGTGCGTGTGTGTGTGTGCGTGTACTTAATTATCAGTCAATCATTCACTCCTTCATCTATTTATTCATTCCAACTTTCAATCCATTATAAACTCTGCTGTTTTATTACCCCTTCCATAATGGAATTATGTATATTTATTTTGATCCGTCTGCACATGAGTGTGTGTGTTTGTGTTTATGTGTCTGCTTTCAAATAAGTGTATGTGAATGTGCGTGTTTGTGTGGTTAAGAAAGTGTGTGTGTGTGTGCGTGTGCGTGCGTGTTAAAATTTGAAAGTGTATCTAATTACTGTGAGGACATGTTTGCAAGCAGAGGCGCCAAGCACCTTTTCTGCCCACAAATTACCTGCGCTACATTCCATGTTACGTGACGTCATCACCATCATCATCACCATCATCATCATCATCATCGTTATCATCAATAACAACATCATCGTTGTCGCCGTTAAGATCACTATCATTACCTTCATCATCACTAAAATTATCATTAGTACGTCCACTGTCATCATCATTATCATAACCATCTCCATCATCATCATCACCGTCATCATCATCATTGTTATTATTATTATTAATATAACCACCACCATCATCATCACTAGCATAATTGTCACTCTTGTAATTAAAAAATCTTAAAAGTCGTTCCAGCCCTAATCAGGAAGCTGACCAGTGAAGGAATGAATGAGTGAATGAATGAGTAAATAAATGAATGAATAGATAGGTGATAAGTATGTACGTGTGTGTATTTGTATGTATTTGCATGAATTTACGAACAAATGAGTGAATGAACGAACGAATGTATAAACAAATAAATGAAGGAATGTAAAACTGAATACATGAATGGTGAAAAAATGGATAAGTGGATGAATGAACTTTACACAAACGAATGAATAAATAGATAAATGGGTGAATGAACGAACGAACGAACGAGTGAATAAACGCACGAACAAAGAAATGAATGAATTATTAAATTTGCAAAGAACACCCAACTTATAAACAAAACATCAATTATTAATTACTTCTCAACAAACAAACAATAAACGAAAAATATTTAAAACTAAACAACAACAAAAATACAAACATCAACCCCATCTACACAGCTAAAAAAACAATTAAAAACAACAAAACGACAACAAAGATATAACAGCCAACTCCAAAGAACTAAAAATAAAAACCAATTTCGAAGATTTAAAGGCTTCGTGCTTACATGTAATAACAAGGAGCAACCCTTAATAAGGCAAGCGATGAGAAGTTAACTGTTATTATTAGCCTGTTAATTATAAGCACAAACAAAACATTACACACACACACACACATACACATGTGTGTGTATGCATATGTATATGTGTAGTGTATACACATATGTGTGTGCGTGCGTGCCTGTATGTATGTGTGTAAAATCAAATATCACCGTATGTATGTATGTATGTATGCCTATGTGTGCATGTATATATGTGTGTGTATTTGTATGTACGTGTGTGTGTTTGTACGGACGTGTGTGTATTTGTATGTACTTGTGTGTTTGTATGTACGTCTGTGTTTATGTGTATGTGTTTGTATAGATATTTATTTTAAAAAGAATCAATACAACATTCAATACAACTTTTGTCTTTCCACCGATCTCTTAAGATAACAATTGTATCTCAAGTTACATAGCCAATAATAAACAAAAACAATTATACAAACAATGTAACAATAATAACCATATTGGAAAAGCAAAGTAAAAATATAAATAAATAAACGAGCGTGTGCGTGCGTGCGTGTGTGTGTGTGTGTTTGTGTGTAAAAATGTGTGTGTGTGCGCATGTGTGTGCGTGCGTGTGTAGGAATGTTTAAATTAAAATGACATTCGAAAATAAACTTGCTTTTTGATGTTGTTAGCACTGAATGATTGAACGATGAAATGATGGATGAACTGACAGAAGAATGAATGACTGAATGAAAAAATAAAAAAATGAATGAATAAATAAAAGAATGAATGAATGAATGAATTAGAAAATGAATAAATGAATGTGTGCTAGCTACTTATTTTTTATTTATGTGTTTATTAACAAATGAATATGCCCGCTTGCTTATTCAACAATCAACGTCAATTGCACAAACACACAAACACACACACAAATACAAACACACATACAAATACACATACAAACAAACATACAAACAAACATATGTATATAAACAAAACCCATTCAGCTTATCATCTCCATCTAACAAGTTATCATGTTACGGACGATCTCGAAATGAATTTATTTGATGTTTTTGTGGTTGTAGTAGTTGTTGCTGCTGCTAAAGTTGTATCTCATTGTTTGTGGTTGGTGTTTTTATTTAGATGTTTTAGTGTTGTTGTTTGATTGCCGTTGATGTTTGCATTTCTATGCGGTATAATATTGCTGCTGTCTCCTGCTTTTGTATGTTTATTTGAGTAGGTGAATGAATGAATGAACGAACGAACGAACGAACGAACGTATGAATGTATGAACGAATGAATGTATGAACGAATGAATGAATGATGAATGAATGAGTGAATGAGTGAATAAAGGAGCATATTTCATCGAGACGATTTCCCGACATTGGTTAAAGAAGTAATCTGATATTCGGGCGTCATCAGTTGACGATTTATTCGCGATAAGATCACAAACGAACTGGGCATTCGTAATTACTCTGCTTAACGCGCCATACACAAAGCTTACATAACTATTCTAAACTATTACAACTGCTACTGCAACTACTACTACTACTGCTGCTGCTGCTTCTGCTGCTGCTGCTACTACTGCTGCTGCTGCTGCTGCTGCTACTACTGTTACTATTATTGTTTTTACTAATACTGCTACTACACTTGCGGTTACTACAGCTACTTTTACTGCTGCTACTTCTACTTCTACATTTTTTGTTAATTTACTTTGGCTAGTACTAAACTTAAACTTAAACTCACTCTGAAGCTACTACTTCTACTGCTACTGCTTCTATTGTGGCCAGTAGTAGTACTTCTGACGCTACCGCTACCATTTTTATTGTTGTTGTTTTTGCGGCGCTACATTAACACGCTCAATTAACTCTCGTCTCTCTTATCATTTGAGCGTGAACAAATAATCTGCAATTGTAAATACGTATCTGTGCGTGTGCGTGCGTGTGCGTGTGTGTGTGTGTTTGTGTGTCTAGTTTTACGTGTGTCTTTTTGCAGTTCTATTTCTGAATCTGTAATGCATGTCTGTATGTCTCTACTTATCTAGGTTTACATATTGTTGGTTTTTGCACGCAACGTTTTTGAGGTTTGTATACAACATCCTAAAATTTTTTGTCTATGGTATTTATGTTTGTAAGTGTGTGTGTGCACGTGTATGTGTACATGTGTGGCTCTCTGTGTGTGCCCGCGTGTGTGTGTACGTGTGTGTGTTTATGCATGTGTGTGTGTGCGTGTGCGTGCGTGTGTGTGTTTGTGCGTGTGTACGTGCGTGTAGTTGCCTAGGTAGCCGTTTGTTTAAAGTGGGATCGATAAGAGGAATTCTTGTGTGGCTTTGAAGAATGGAGATGGGCGGATGATGTTGAGATATCACCTTGAGGGTTCAAATACGTACGTCTCTGCGTGTGTGCGTGCGTGTGTG
>NW_008704981.1:665818-752383 GCF_000326865.2 Helobdella robusta | reverse complement strand
ATGTGTTGCATGTTTGTGTATTGGTTTATTTGTTTTTATATGTATATGTGTTTAATTGTTTATAAGGATTGTGATTCCTTATGTTTGGATTAATTTTGATTGGAGTAATTTAATTAGACTAATTTGGCTAGATTAAGTCTTAATTTCACTTTAATGATTGAATCTTGCTAACTAAATATGGTTCGTGTTAATCATGGTGAAGCAAAAAATAAATGGAATAATTGTCATACGTTAATCGTGCTGTAACATGTGTAACATGCATAAAATTGTACGTGATAATATGTTGGTTTGTGTGCGTGTGTCTGTGTGTGCGTCTGTGAGTATGCGTGTGTGTTTGTTTCTATGTGTGTTTTGGTGTGTGTGTGTTACGTAACAATTTATTTAATAATATGTTTGTTTGAGATATTTGTTTTGAAAAATTTTCAAATTTGTATTCAAAGTATGCTTGCCATAACCACATGTTTAAATTTGGGTAGGTATGTTTGTATACTTTCGTATGTGTATGTGTGTATTTGTATGTTCGCATGTATGTTCATTTGTATGGGTATCTGTGTTAGTTGTATTTGTGTGTGTGCGCGTGTGTGTGTGCGTGTGTGTGCGTGCGTGTGTCTGTATACAAGTTTAATGAGGCATAAGTAATGAATGAGTGAATGTGCCGAACGATTCCATCACATCATTCCTCTTGTTTTTTTGTTGGCGGTCTTAAGATTCTTATTATTATTTCTCTCTGTTGTTATTTTTGTTGTTGATGTTGTTGATGATGATGATGTTGTTATAGTTGATGATGTTGTTGTTGATGTTGTTGATGATGATGCTGATGAAGATGACGTTGTTGATGATGATAATGTTGTTGTTGTTGATGATGTTGTTGATGATGATGATGATGTTGTTGTTGTTGTTGTTGAACAATTTAATGTTGCCGCCTATCCTTCAAACGCTTCACTCGTCCGTTTGTCAAAGTAATCATTAGCGCTATCGTCGTTGTTGATGTTGTCGTCGGTTGTTGTTGTCGTTGTTGTCGCTAATTATATGTGGTAGTAGCAGTAGCTAGAGTAGCGGCTGCAGCAACAACATTAAAAGTATTATTACTAGTATCAGTAGTACTAGTTTAACAATATTAGTAATATAAATAGTAGAAGAAGCAGAAGTATCAGTAGTACTAGTAGTAGTGACGTTACTATTATTGTTATTAATGTTGCCAATATTATATTTTATTATTGATGATGATGACGTTGTTGTTGGTGTTGATATTGATTATGATATTTTATTTCTGTTAAAAATAACATTTTGATTTATTGCTTAATTCGACAATTATTGAACATCTCGCCTCTCAGTTTTAAGGTAATTAGCACAAGTTTCCATTATAACTTCTTGATTGCCTTTGATGTCAATAAAATTTTGGAAAAAAAAATGTTGATGATGATGTTGTTGATGATGATGTTGTTGTTAGTGTTGATGATGATGATGATGTTGTTGTTAGTGTTGATGATGATGTTGATGATGTTGTTGTTAGTGTTGATGATGATGTTGTTGTTAGTGTTGATGATGATGATGTTGTTGTTAGTGTTGATGATGATGATGATGTTGTTGTTAGTGTTGATGATGATGATGTTGTTGTTAGTGTTGATGATGATGATGATGTTGTTGTTAGTGTTGATGATGATGATGATGTTGTTGTTGTTGTTGTTTTCAATAGTTTAAAACGTCATAAATTTTTAATTTTTATTACAAGACAGACATTACTGCTCGCGTGCCTTCTTTGTAACACAGAGACACACGCTAATAGTTACGCTACGTAGTTTACCTGTAATAAAACTTTGCTAGTAAATTCACTTTGCTACTTGAAAATATTACTCTTTATTACAACTAACTACTAATTATCATAATAACAATTAACTATAATAATAATAATAATAATTATTATTATTACAGTTATATTTTTTATTACAGCATGTTAGTGAAAGTTATTATAGATACTGTTATATTCATCGATCGTGTATAATCACTCAATTACTGATTTATTGATAAATGTTAGTATTATTGAAAATTTTATTAAATGGTTAAGTAATAAAGATGTAGTAGTTGCAGTAGCAGCAGCAGCATCAGTAGTAGTAGTGGTGGTAGTAGTAGTAGTGGTAATGGTGTTAGTAGTAGTTATAGTAGCAGCAGCAGTAGCAGTAGTAGTAGTACTAGCAGTAGTAGTAGTATTATCAAAAAATTAATATTTTTGTATGATTAATACATACACACACACATACACACACACACACACATATATATATATATATATATATATATATACACACACACAACACGCAAACACACACTCCACATATATACACATACACTACACACACAACATATACATGCACACGTGCTTACATTCACGTACTTCCTTGCACACGCATACCAAACATGTGTACCGAAATTGTGCAACACACAACTAATCTCTCTCTCTCTATCTATCTTTCTTTCTCTTTCTTTCCACTCACTCTCTCCTCCTCTTTATCTCACATCCCGTTATTGGATGGACCGTTGTTTTTTATTGGACGGCTTACTTTTATTAAAGGAACCTCTTACACTGCTCGGATCGATCTCTCTTTGTCTCACTTTTATTGCTATCTCGCTCTTTAGCTTTCATTTGATCAGCTGGGTATATAAGCGCTCTGGGGTTTCTGATTTTTAAAACAGTTGGTAAATTCAAAATCAGATTTTATAACAATTTTTTCCTCGATATTCATTGAATAATTTTAAAAATTATTTGCAATAGAGAAAAAAATATTAGTGAGAAATACTGAAGTATCGTTAGAAGAATAGTGATCGGAGTTAAATAAGTAGTGTTGCTTGACCACTTGTTGACCAGCGTTCAACAATAAATAGAAATAAATAAAACTTTTGAAAAATTAGGACACATATTTAAAAGTTTAAAAAAGTCGTTTCTCCTGTTTAAAAGTGAATTTACACGCTTGTAATTGTCGATATGGAGAGCCAAAGACAGCAACTGATCGCATATGGGAACATCGCCAACAACCTCTACAACAATCACCACAACAATTTTAGAAATCCAAACATCAGTAACATTACCACCACCAACAACAACAACAGTAACACTTCCAACAACAACAACATGAAAGTTAACAGGAGGTATACAACAACCAGTAGTAGCCACAACGACAACACTATCCACAGTCGCAACTACATCAGCATGTCCGCTGCTGAATTCAGAAAGGTTAGATGATATTCACAAACTGAAAATGATCGCCAGTTAATTATTAATTAAACACGTGACTACTACACGGATTATTTTTAGTAACTAATTAACATTTTTTTAAACACGCACACGCACATTTAAACAACCCACACACACACGTACCTAAACAACACACACGCACGTACACACACATGCACGTACACACACATACCTAAACAACACACACACAAACACACACGCACAAAAACACACACAAAAGCGCACGCGCACACATGTTGCTATATTTTATATAACCTATGTTACAAACTCATCAGATAAACAAGCCAATAGTGGAGAGAAAGAGAAGGGAGAGGATAAATGGATGCTTGGATGAACTGAAGAATTTACTCATCCAACACTCATTTTCCTCATCATCGTCATCATTATCAGCTGCAGCGTCATCATCAGCCTCACAACCAAACAGTCGTCACGCATCATTAAAAACCGATCAGTCGATTGCATCATCATCATCGTCGTCGTCATCAGCGATGACGTCATCGTCGTCGGTAGCAACAGTGATGATGTCATCATCATCACCGCTAGACGTGCCAATGGAAGATGATGATGAAGATACAACGGAGGAGAATCACATCATTATTGACGTAAGTTTTAACGTTTATTTAGCTTTAATGTTACTAACAAAATCACATTTTTTGCGTAACAACACACACACACACATACAACACACACACGCACACATGCACACACACACACAAACCCACATTCACACGTACACACACAGACATACTCGCACACGCACACATACAAAGAGGCGCACACACTTATTAATCAGTCAGTTACCTTTCCTTTGAAGATTGATAATGATGTTTATGCCCGCAATCATTCCATTGTAATGTGCATGTGTGCGTGTGAATGTGTGTTTGTGTGTGGGTGTGCACATGTGTGTATGTATGTGCGTGTGCACGTGTGTGTATGTACGTGTGTGTTTGTATGTTTGTTTGCGTTTGCTGTACAGGTCATCATTTTTAGTATCGTGTATGTTTTGTATTGCATTTCTTGTTCGTTTTACGGTTTGTATCCTTTATCATTTTGTTTGTGTTCCCCATTTAATTTATTAATTAATTAGTGTACACACACACACACAGACACACACAGACACACATGCACACACAGACACATGCACACAGACACACACACGCACACACACACTCACACACATTGATACACACACACGCACACACACACACGCGTCTTCAACGGATGTGTGTCTGTATCTTTAAAGTCGCGAATCCTCTCCTCTGCTATGTTCAATGACGCAACTGCACACGCCATTATCCAAACAATATCCCGGTGGCTATTTTTTATTCTTACTATTATTATTATTATTTTTATTATTATTATTATTATGCAATTTAATTGCTCGTTAATCTTACGTATCACGCAGCTGTAGAGCGAGTTGTTTGGATTGGATATCCATTCATCCATCCATCCATCTGTCATATTTATTAGCTTAAAATTTGATGTTACTACATCAGCAGCAGTTTAAATGGTAGTAGTAGTAGTAGCAGCAGAAGCAGTATTAGTAGCAACAGTAGTAGTAATAATAATAACAACAACAACAATAATAATAAAAACAGTAGTAGTAGTAGTAGTAGTAGTAGTAGTAAATGTAGTAGTTGTAGTATTTGCTTTCGTTGCACAATATTTTCTTTCAAATTCAACAGCTTTGTCATATTGTCATCATAAAATTTCTTGGATGCATTTGCGTGTTCACTTGTGTGTATGTGTGTGTGTGTGCTTGTACGTAGTACATACCATTTGTGTAAGTCTCTGTGTGTGTAGTGTGTGTGTGTCCAAGTACCAACCGAGAAATAATCAGATAAAATTTTATGCAAATGCAAACATGTTTATATGACGGTGATTTGAGGGATTACCTCAAGTTACGTGAACTTGGTTTGTTTGTAATTTAGTTACTGCCTGGCTCCATACTTTTAATAACTAACTACTTAACTTGTATTTATAATCAATGCTTTGATCTTAATCCTTTATATTTATACTATTATTATTGCTATTATTATAGCTGTTGTTTTTGAATATTTAATTAAAATTAAAATTAATTAATTAATTTTCTTATATTTTGCAGAATCAATCGAAGTTAGAGAAGGCAGATATCCTGGAACTTACTGTTAAAACGTTAAGACAACTCATGAGAAATTCAGGTTTGTAACTATTATTATTATTAATTATGATTTATTATTAATATTATTATTATTAATTATAACAAAACAATTAAGAAAACGAGTTTTGTATAGATTTGTAATATGCAAACAAACCATATAAATAATTTTATCAATTCTACAATAATAAAAATACAAAAAAAAATAATATAAATAAAAAATAACATTTATAAAATTATTTTTTTGCAGAAATGAACAAAATTCAAAAAAGCAGTTGTTTAAAAAAAGACTACGACCTCAACAACTGCAACAACAACATCAACAACAACAGCAACAACAACAATAATAACAACAATAACAACAACACAAATGATGAATTCAAAAATGGCTATATGGCATGCATGACAGAAGTTCAGAACGCTCTAAGAGGCTTGCAACAAATCAACACACCCACCAAAACAACAATTCTCACGTCGCTAAGCAACAACATCAAACACAACAACAACATTAACATCAACAACAATAACATCAACAATAATAACAACGCAGGCTACGACAATGATAACATCAACTCAAACAACAACAACGACAACATTTACACCAACAATATTAACACCGTAAACAACAACAATTACAACAACGACAATATCAATGACAACAACAACAAAAACAACATCAACTTGAAGAGTAGCAATCAGGAAAATTTACAACCAGAGAGCAGAGTACACAGATCGACGCGTAAACATTGCCGAAAATTATTCTCCAACAAAACATCAACACCCTACAGTAAAAAACACTCAACAAACAATTACAACAACAATAATAGCAATAATAATAAAATGACGTCATCCTCATCAACAACGTATCAGCAACATAACAACGGCCTAGTAAACAAACGCATGCCTCTGTCGACTATTTATCTGAACAGTGCAAACGTTGGAGCTGACGGAAGTAACACCAACAACAGAGTCATCATCAAAAGCAACGACATTAACAACTATGACGTCAACAATGATGTCATCAACAACAACAACAACAACAATAGCAATGTATGGAGGCCCTGGTGACGTCACATCTGCGACGATGTCAACCACCAAGAAATTTAAAAAACTGTTGCAAAAACCAAACCTGCCTTTACTATTTTCAAATTTTGTATATAGAATGCTTTCTTTTGTTAATATTATTTATTTTCATTCATTTGGTATGAACAGTGAGTGATTAATAAAATGTCTTTGTTTAAAATGACGTCAGAATTAAAAATAAATGTCTCTTTCGTTTAAATACGGCTGACCTAAACAGTGAGAGACTAATTAAAACACACACACAGACACGAACACAAACACCCACACACACACACACACACACACCCACACCCACACACACACACACACATATATACATACACACGCACACACACAAACACGCTCGCAAGCAAAAACACACAATCAATCTCTTCATTCAAAAGATTTAAACTCGGCAAGCTTTTTGACGACAGGGGCTTCATTGCACTTCAATAACGCCCTGCCCAGAGCCTCAAACGTTGCCCCGCTCCCCCTAGATTCCCGCCAGGCAAGTAACATCTGGTAAAAAGCTTCTACAGATTGTTCCATGTTATCCATCTCGATTTCATCAATTTTATTCTGCTTCAGTTTCAACTCTCTGGCCAGGGTCTTCCATTTCTGTGGGGAGACATTCTGAGATACCTTGTGGCAGACCCACTCTGTAACTGTCCCAGTAGGCACTGAGATTGTTTTGAGTTGTTTGAAAAAGTTATAAAAAAAAGTCAATAATGATTTCAGCGAATGGTGTAGAATGGTGCTGGCGGGATGTGCGGAATGATTGGAATATGTTGATGGCGGTGGCGATGAAATCATTGAGTAATTTAAATAACTTAAAATCAAGCGTACCATCATCATCACCATCATCATCATTATCATCATCACCATCATCTTCATCACCACCATCATCATCATCATCATTACCATTGATAATTTTTTTCACTTTCTGGGTAGTATTGGCAGTTTGAAAATCTTTCTCGTTTTTAAAAGTTGAATGAAATTGCTTGGGAGGAAGTCCGGAAGGGATGTTCGCACCGTTGACGTAGGTGTCGTTCGTGGAAAATTTAGAGTGATTAGGAATGATTGGCATTTGCTGGGGCTGAGAAAAAACCTGGACTATATTGTTGTTTCCGCATGTATTGACAACTATAGTTGATGGTGTTGATGTCGTTGTTGTTGTTGATGATGTTGATGTCGTTGTTGATGTTGATGTTGTTGATGTTGTTGTTGTTGATGATGTTGATGTTCCTGACATTAATGAAGATCTCAAAGCTGAATCTATGATGGAAGAGAATTCTATTGACATTAACACTGTAGCGTAGAGATTTTGGGAGTTAGAGTTATTTTAAAGTTAGTTAATTTAAAGTTATTTATTTATTACCAAAGTTTATATATAGTTATCTATTTGTTCGAAAATTTATTCAAAATAGTCTTGGTGATTATTATTATTTTAATAATAATAATAATATTATTATTATTATTATTTTAATAATATTATTATTTTTATTGCTAAAAAAATTTCCAAGCTACCTTGTATATCAACAGGCAAAGATTGTTGATTGATGACTACTTGGCCTCGAGCAGCTAAATATTTATTGTGTTTTAATTGAGAAATATTTCAAAATTATGATAATAATTATGATCATAATTATCATAATAATTATCATAAATACTACCATCATCAACAGTATCATCGTAGTCAGCGACATCTATGTGGTTACAAAAAAAATTGATATAACCTAACCCTGGTATATCAATTTTCCATGACAACCCCCATCGATATCTAAGTAACTATCATTCCCATCTTCACTTAACTTCAGGTTACTCATTATAGGTGATGTTTCAACTGTTTAGTTTTTGTTTGTTTGTTCATTTTTTTGTTTGTTTGTTTGTTTGTTCGTTTATTTAACTAAGGCTATAATACATTACATTTAATATAATTTTAATGGAAACCAATAAAACAGAAACAATGAAATGAAAGTTTGCTTTGTAGTTTGTATGTATATTTTTGTATGTTTGTTATTGTTTGTTTGTTTATATATTGTATTTGTTCATTTAATATGATTTCATAAATTTAATATAATTTAAGAAGTGAAAAAATATGGAAAAGATTTCACTAACGATCTGAATGCAATCCAAGATTAATATTATTTTTGTTTTTTGATGGCAAATCATGAGCTGAAGCTAGGGAAGGCCAATATTAAATAACCATTTTATTCAAATTTAATTTAAAAATTAATCTAATTAACTAAAATTAGTTAGTAATTACAACCAAAGAGGACAATTTCAATAATGGGGTAAATGTTACAACAGGTTAGTGGTGGCTAAAATATTTTTCTTAGTAGGTTTGAGTTTGTGTCTGTCCGTTTGTGTTTGGAAGAGACTTGATATAGATAGTTATAAATATATATATATATATATATATATATATATATATATTATAATTATATATATAATTACATCAATAATAGTAGAATATCTTCTATATTAACTGAATGAATAATAAAATTAAAATTATATCAAAAGTATTTATAAAAGTGTGTATTAAAGTATTATTTAAAATTATTTATTAAATAAATTTGAAGACTTAATAAATAATTAATTATTAATATAAGACTTAAGATTTTCCCTTTAGATCAGGGTTAGGCTTAAATTAAGTTACTGTTAAAAAAAGAGTGATAAGTGTTAAAGTGTCAATTAAGGACTAAGGCTTACATATAAAAATATATAACATTGATTATAAAAAGCAGAAAATCACAAATAAGCTCAGAAAACGACAGCAAAACTCACGAAAATTTTGTAAATTCCTTTTCCTCAGTTCGTAGTCATCTACAAAATCAAATTGTAAATTATAATCGCTTTCGGTTTTCGACATTATATATATTTATTTATTTTTATTTGTATTTTTGTATTTATTTTATAGTCTATACTGGTTTTCGAGGAAACTTGGGTTTTCCACTGAAATCCCAGAATGGCAAAGATAGTAAATTTATTTGTTTCAAGTTCCATGTTTTCATATTTTCATTTCTCTAAAGTAAAGTATTTAGTATACTTTTATAGCATTAGTTTAATATTATTATTATATTATTATTATAATATAATATTATTTATTATTTGATGTATGACTTTCTCATACTTAGAAATGATGTCTTCAATTAACCGATCATCATTTTTTAAGGTTACTAATCTTATTAAGTAAAAAGTATGTTATTATTTTTACTTGCTATATTTGGGTTGGTCATTAAGCAAATATGAAGTGTTAGCAGATAAGGAATTTTTGATGTAGCAGCTGAACTTAATGCTGACACTTAACAGAAAAGCTTTTACGTCATTAAGTATTCAATGTGAATATGGATAACAAAAAATATTGCTAACTTGAGATAATTATATTATATCCATTATATCCGTGGCCTATCCGTGTCGGCACGCCAGTAGCCTACAACAATTCAGATGAAAAACTCTACTACGCTGATAATCGCAAAGAATAAAGATACTGCTATTTTGGAATAGAAGACCCGGATTTCAAAATTTTCTTTTCAGGTTCTGCATATTTTAAGTATATAATTATATACTTATAAAATATACTTATATAAAATATATTATTTTATATAATTCCATGGTATAAGCTTCATATCTTATATAAAGAATAAAATTTTATACACATGTACAAAATTTTTTAAATTTTAACAGTTTAGCAACACATACATATAGAATAAATTAAATATTTTTTTATTTCAATAAAATATTTATTCTCAGGTTTTCATTACGTATTTTCGCTAGCGCGCGCTCAACCGTCGATTTTTAAATTTTCGTATGAATTTGTGCATTATAAATTTGTTTCTTTAATTCTGTATTTTTTATTACACGTTATCATAAAAAATTATTATAACAATTATCACTATAGTTTAAAATATTGACAGAATGAAGGTTCTCTGGTTTCTCTTGATAATCATTCGATTCGCGATGTTTGATAGCGAAAATATTAGCGGAAATAAACGTAACAAAGTTAAAAGTGAAAAAAAAGTTAACATTCATACTGCTGGTACTTTACTGATATCTGACGAATACCCCAAAATTTCTAAGGGAAAAAATAAAAGACTTTGGTTTCAGAAAAAACCTATCGATGACATTTTATATGGAAACAGTAAAAGCGAAATGGACAAGCTGAAAGGCTGGTACTGTCACATCAGGTACGGAATAGATGCGGCCGACATGGAAGAGAATGACATCAATTTCTTGAAAAGGGAATCGTGTGAAAATGAAGTAAATCAAAGGCTCAAGGGAATGTCACAGGTATCATTTTATTCTCCATCATAGTGACATCCACTTTGGCGCGATAGTGTGTAATTGTTAATGTGCCTGGCACTAATGCTGCAGTAATGGGATTTGAATGCAGAGCGATTCCTGCCTTATTCATTTTTTATATCTAATTAATTACTGATTTATTAGTGATTTATTAGTTATCATCAGCGCTGTGACAAGACAGTGTTTTTTAAAGACAAGACAATGACATTGAGAGCTCAAGACAGGACCGAGACAAGACTTTCGTTCAAAGAACATGTCTCGAGACGTCACATCCAAGGACAAGATATGAAATTCAAAACAAAAATGAGACTAAGAAATCAAAATTTGTAAAAAATCATTGAGAATTTTTAAAGAAGTCAGATTTGAACTGAATTTTCGTCACCTAAGTTTGAACTAATATTTATTAATAAATAAATAAATATATATATTTATATATATATATATATATATATATATATATATATATATATATATATATATATATGTGTGTGTGTGTGTGTGTGTTGTGTGTGTGTTTTTCTGCGTATGTTTGTGTATATTTGTATATACACATGTACACATTGAACATTATTTATTTGTTTACAAGTGAATATTAACCAAAGAACATGTTGTAGATGTGCAAAATGATATGAAGCGCGGAGAATTACAGTGGTTTCGTTTGGACCTTCTGGTTGATTATCTTGACTATGTCATAATTACTTTCAAATTACCATTACCAGCTCTGTACTACTCCTCCTATCCTTTACTACACTTTAACCCCACACATCATTTTCACCATAGCTCTTTCAGCCTAACCATAGCTCTTTCAGCCCTCTGCAGTACACTTTCCTCCTCTCTCCTCAACACCCAAGTTTCACCACCATATACCATCGCTGCTCTCACACATGCTTTATATACCCCCCTCCTTTCATCTTCACTGACCATTTCTTTCCACACAATACCCCACCCAGTTCCCTAAATTTCATCCATCCCACACGAACTCTAGCCGTAACAGCGCTCAAACATCCTCCATCCGCGTTCAGCTTATCCCCTAAGTAAACAAAGCTTTCCACTCTTTCAATACCATCACTCAACCCCGTCCTTGCGTCCGTCCTATTAATCACACCGTAAACACATTTCTTACATTTGAACGTGCCTTTCTCTTTTTCCAGTGCCCCCTCACACCACTGCATCTCTTATGCACCGACTTCTGACACCCTATACACAATACCGAATTAGCCTTCACTCTCCTGTCACATACCCCAGGGAACTTACCAAAAATGGTTTAAATGGTTTAAAACTTTGTAGGTATAACATATAATTTCCTTTTTGTGTCTTGTTTTCAAGACAGTAAAAAAAAACAAGACCAAGACTGACATTGTTTTAAAACGAGATTAAGTCGAGACTAACATTTTAAGGTCTCGAGGCAAGGTCAAGACCGTATAAATAAGCTCATCTCGAGATGAGATGTTGCCTCGAGACGTCATAGCCCTGTTAACTATAATTCATTTTTTAATTTAAGATGTTTTATTATAATTTATTATCAGCATCTCAATTCAATAATTTTATTTATTTATTTATTAGACAATTATTTTTAATATGGAAAAAATAAGAAAAAAATGTTTGCAACCCAGGAGTGTCAAGCCCACAAAATGTGCACTGCATTCACAGAGGTTGCAAGTGATTATGAAAGAAAAAGATTCACTGTAATGCTTTTAAATTTTTCATTGTATATATGTATATATAATATATATATATATATATATATATATATATATATGTATTATAAGTATATTTATTTATTCATTTATTTATTTTTTCTGTTTATATATATATGTGTGTGTGTGTGTGTTATTAGCATTATTATAAGCAACGATTTGATTTATGATTTTGATTTTTTTAATTATAATACTTTGAAATCGTATCTAATGATCATAATATCATAATACACCATCACACATGTTGTGGCGTGGCGGGTTATTGTAACAGTGCAAAGATCCAGATCCGGAGAGCCCTCTAAGCAAGAATGAGTGCATAGCCGTGGGCATGTACACTAAACCATTTACCAAAAATTTCCAATGCAATCTTAGAAAAGGTATGTAATCAGCAGTGGACTGATGTTAAAGTTATTCCATTAACTAACTAATCATGTATTTCATTATTACCATCCATAATTATTACATTTCTAGAAGGTGAGATAGTATAATTAAATTGAGAAGTAACTGGGCGGAGTTCTGATAAAGTGAAATCTGTAGCAGCTAAAATGCAATATTATGTCACAAACGTTCAAGTCATGCGTCATAGCTCAATTTGTATGTGTATGTTAAAGGTTTATGTCAAATGTTGTAGTTCAATTCTCATGTTTAATTCATATTTTTTAAAATAAACTTTTGCATATTAGGGCTATCCGAGAATAATGTTTACACGCTAAACACATTTTTTAACAAAATGCTTTCTGTTAAATATAGTGCAATTATGAACTCTATAAGTAAAATCTTTTGTGTGTGTGTGTGTGTGTTTTATTAAAATAAACAACAGAACTGATAAAATTTCTTCGCGCAGGATTTTACGAGCCATACAGAAACTATGTATCCGTCCTCTGGTCAGCCATCAATAAGATGAAGTCCAGTAATGTCTACGCTGTCAACTACCAAGCGACCTGGTACAAGGGTAGGTTGATGGGTTGGCTGGTAGCTAGCAAGGCAAATTCAACTATCTATTATTAATATTCCTAAAGCGTTGAATATTTTTGGATTATTTTAGGTTATAATGTGAATATTGACCCGCCATCCTCTAAGATTGTTTTCTTCAGAGAGTTCACTTCGGCATATTACGATGTTAAAAGTGCTGAAGAAAGAGGTTTCTGAAAAATAAATTCTTCAGTGTGTGTGTGAGTGTGCGCGCGTGGGTTTGCGTGCGCGTTTGTTCGTGAAAAGAGTGATAATTTGCTAACGAAAACATTTGAAATGATTTCTGCCAGGGAATGTAAGCTTGATATATATTGAAAATGAAAGTTCGTCTATTCCAGCCGTGACATTTCTCAATTCGTCGTATCATCCGTCAGAGGAAGAGATTTTGATTAGTCCATTCAAGGCCTTTCAAAAAGTTTCTTCCAAACGCTGGTTAGATAAGGGCAGGAGTATTGTTCGATTGAGATCAGCCAATGAACAGCCTATTTTAAACTTGAATTTTTCGGAATGCCAAAAACATAAAGCCCAACTTCAACCAGAAAAGATTCCAAAAGAGGACGTTTGCGATTCGTTTAAAATATCTGTAATTGCCGGCACTCTTTTAGGTAACTGCATATTTTTAGAGCCAATCAGCGAGGATGATAAAAGACCCTTAACAAAGACTGCCGCTACGATTAGGGATAAGATAAATGATCCAATGCCTGATGTTGGTGAGTCGGGGAATGATAATAGAAATAAGGATGGTAAAGCCGATGGAACGAATAATAAAAACAACGAAACGCCATCTATTACTAAATGTCAGATCCCCTTGACGCTCCTGCTGTCTAGTACTGCCTTCCAGTTCTCTGGCTATTTGGTCGGTTCTGAGATCTTAGCCGACTAGTTGAAACAACATTTTAAATTTCTTTTTGAAAAAAAAATTATTATCAACCTGCATATCTGTAATCAATTTTGTTTTCATTTTTGTTTTCAAAATTTTCAGTTTCCTATGACGATGTTAAAATATATGTCTCCAGTTGTGATACAACCGTTTTCATGCGATATCTTATATAAGAAATATTTAGATAAAAAAATTCTAATTTTTAAATACTATTGACAAAGAACTGAAACAGAAAAAAATATCGTTATATTCTCAACATAAAAGTATTTTGAAATTTGTGTTAATGTTTTTTGGGTCAGTTGAGGACATAGATACAGTATCAGATTTTTATTTTACATATACGGTTTATTAATACAATATGGTCATTACGGACGATAATATAAAAAGCACTTTAAATCGAAATAGTTTCGGAATTTTCGATAATGAAATAATATACAATTTTAATTCCGTTACTAAAATTCTGTTCTGTAGATATCATCAACGTCATCATCGTGATAGTCATCTGGACACCCACACATCATATCACTATTATTATCATCATTATTACCACAGTCATCATCACAATATGAGGTGTTGGTCTTGGAGTTTTGGTTGTGAAGAGGCTGGTTAGTGTGGAGGTTTTTGATGGCTGGTTGGATGTAGGCGAGATTTTTATTGGTTTGTCTGTTGTTGTTGTTGTTGTTGTTGTTGGAGCCACTGTTGATCTTGTTAATGTTATCAACATTAACGTTACTGGTATTGCTGTCCTCCTTATCGTCGTTGTTGTTGTTATAAATGTTGTTGTTGATCACTTTGTGGTTATTTTTGTTGATGGTGACGTTGTTGTTGTTGTTGTTGTCGCAACCGTTGCTGTTGCTTTGTACAAAAATTTCCACGTCAACCGTCATCATGGTGGCCGTGGAAGGTGATGTTGGTATCGCACCGGGATCTGTTGCTGCGATCTGAATTAATTAATTAATTACAATTGACTGATTAATTTATTAATTAATGGGTGGGCAAATGAATCAACGCGTGAATTAATCAATTGAAAATAACAAAAAAACAAACGCCAGCGTTTCTTACTTATTAGCTGACCAACCATCCAACCCACCAACCAACTAATGAAGAGCCAAACAAACCTGAACAGGAACAAGAGCCGTCCTCCTCCTAATCCTATCTTCGTACATGGTCCTCAAATATTTGATGGGGTAGATGTGATGAAATTTCGTAGGAACCACCATATCCAAGCAGCCAGCCAAGATGGAACTGTCGTCGCAACACCCACACGCTCCACCATAGCTCATGATGCCACACAAAATTAGCATAAAAGTGCCAACTAGATGATTCACCCAACCGCCTATTTGTTGATCTGGTATGATGTAGGAGGAGTTTACATTCCAGGCACCGATCCATAGTAAGGCCTCAGAAATGAATGCCACCATGTATATGGAGTTTTCGTAGGCTAGAAGTTTCCAATGAACGGAAACTTGAGGCTTTGAGTTTTTTCTTGTTGCGTTAGATGCTGCTGTTGAAGTTGCTGTGGTAGCGTTTGTTGGCGGATGTTGTTGCTGCTGCTGATGTTGCTGGCAATATAATTGACGGTGGGTTGAAGGATCTGAGCTTTGGAATATAGGATGATGATGACGATGGTGGTTTTGTTGTTGATGATTTAGTTGTTGTGGTAGATGTTGTTGATGTTCGTCTTGCTCATGTTGTTGTCCATGATGACCCGGCTGAAAAGTTTGACTGGATTGAACATCAGACTCATTCATCTGATTACACGAACTCACAAAAAATATTTCATTTGGCTGCCGCTCTGTCGATACGGATGTCCGATTATTTGGTAAACCTAAAGTTTCACCAGCACTTAGACTGTTATCAGCATCACCGCACTCATCTTTCAAAACATTTTCACCATCTACATCAGCGACAGCACCATTACTCCGAGGAACACTCACAAAAGAACTTCCAACCAGCTTGTTTCCCAAAATAACGAGTGGAATTTCAGCAGAAAATAAAATGCACGACGCGGCAAAACCAGCCGAGAGATACACAAAATCTGAATACTCTTTGGATAAAGGAATGAATTGGATGAGAGTTAGGATGGATCGCCAGTTGCAGATGGTCAACGTGATGATGACGAAGTGAGTAAAGCAGGAATCCAGGAAGTATAAGATCAGGGCTTGGAGATTTTTTTCTGGCTAGAGGTATTAATATTAAAAAATTATCATTTCGTAGTTAGCGATTTTTAGTATAGACCCTTATAAGTTCAAAATTTTTACTGAATATAGATTTAAAAGGTTAAAATGTTCGACCGATTAACTTTTAAAATTAATACAGAAGTATTGCTTGCAATAAAAATTTTATACAAGCAGCAAGTTTAAGAGCAAGATAAATTATTGAAGTGTAAGTTGAATTCACCAGAGATATAGAAAGGAATAGAAAAAGAGTAAAGAGATTCAGCGAGCGAGTAAAATTTATCTAAAAATATATGAAGAGAAGAAGGAGTAGGTCGATAGGTTACAGCAGTATAAAAAGATAGAGAAGAAGACTTAAGTGATACAACAAGACATTCAAAAGTAGACAAATTAAAAGAAGCGTTGATAGATGCAGTAAGTAGAGATTTATAGAATAGACTGACACCTTCAATAGGAAGAATGAGAAGAAGAGGACGGATCTTTTGGAAATCTAAAAAGTTCAAGAGCTACAAGAATGGAAAAAGGAGACATGCTATACAAATGTCAAAAGTTCACTGACTGGTTTTGATGAATTTAAAAAAGATTAAACTTTCAAAATAAAGAGAGAGAATATTTCATAGATTTGGCGCTATTTAATAAAAAATAAAATAAATTAATAAATCTAAAAAAACTCCTCCCCAACCTTAATTTTAAACTTGGTCGAAGGAATCAACGCGCCATCCCTGCTATCCATGGTGACGACGAACGGCGGAAAAATAACCGTCCGACTTGTTTTAAGAACCGTAAGTATCGAGTAACAGAATGCCAGCCCTATCATGCCACCTTTCCATCCGAAGCCCTCAAGATAATAATCGGCCAGCCCCCATACGCCCCTCCAGTACCCCATCAGGAAAATGCCCCCGACGTACAAAGTTATCCTTGTTATCAGGCATCTGGTTTTTCGGCCGCGTTTTTCTAGGCATCTGTTGTGATGATGATTAAGATGATGATGATGATATTGATGATGATGATGGTGATGATGATATTGATGGTGGTGGTGGTGGTGGTGATGATGATGATGATATTGATGATGGTGATGATGATTATCATTATTATTATTGTTATTATTATGAATAAGATTATGATGATGATGATGATTAAAATGACAGTAATGATGATGATGATGGTGAAGAGTGTTGTAAATACGCGTGTGATTTCTAGATCCATTTACTATAAAATTTTTCCTCATGTGACCTCAGGCTGACATTACGTCATCATGTGATGAGGTGATGATGATGATAGTGATTAGATTGTAATGATTATTAGGTTGTGAGGATAATTATGTTAACCACGATTATGATGATGATGATGATAGTGATGTTTGATGATGATGATGATGAAAATGATGATGAAGATGAAGAAGGTGGTGAAGAAGATGATGATGAGGAAGATGGTAGTAATGATGATGGTGGCGATGTTTGATGATATAACGATAGAGAAAATGATGACGATGATGATGAAGAAGAAGATGAGGAGGAGGAGGAGGAGAATGATGATGATGATGATGATACGACGGATGTTATCCTATATCGATAATAGCGAAAAATATCAAACAAATTAGTAAGCTTGATGTTTGTTTGTGAACTACCATCATCATCAACACCGTCATCTTCACCATCATCATTGTTAGCATCATTATTGTAATCAACACCACCATCGTCGTCATCGTCATCATCATTATCGACACGATAACAAGAAACAAATCGACTAGCAGATCTAGATAATTAAATTAACATTAGCATTAAACGATCGATCTATATACAATTAAACTTGAGAATAACGGGCTCTGAACTAACAACTGAAATTTTTAATATTAGGGTTGTAATAACAATGACGACGACGTGTAGAGGAATGCAGAACTTTGGTCCAAAAAATTATAACGTTGTATAAATGAATGAAAGAATGAATGATTGCTTGATTGAATGAATGAATGAATGAATGAATGATTGAATGAATGAATGAATGATTGATTGATTAATTTATTTATTAGTTAATTGATTGATTAATTGATGGATTGATGAAAATTTAATGAATGAATTGATTAAAAAAATTATTTATTAAACGATTTAATGTGATTAACAGCTAAACGTGTAGAATGAATGAATATGAATAAACAGATAGATGGATGAACGAACGAACGAACGAACGAACAAATAACTAAATGAATGAATGAACATACGAAAAACGAATGAATGAATGAAGAACTTAATGAATCGATGAACGAGCGAATGACTGAATTTTCGGTATTTGAAGTAATAAGTCATAATTCAGCGGTTTATCTGGCCCAATTCAGCCGTCTTTGCTAACCTGACTACACACAATTTAAATGAAAACGCTACCACCAAACGTCGCTATCGTCATTATAAACAAATGTAATGGTTCATCATCGTCGTCGTCGTCATCATCATCCTTATCACTGTTGATTAAGAGTACATTCATTGCAGAAGAAACAAGTGCCTGCCAGTGAAAATAGCTTGACCACATGTGCAATCTCTTCTTGCCAACTTGTTTGGTTGACGCTTAACTCCTAGTTCAAACCCAATCAAAGTCATTTTTTTTAATTCGTTTAACCAATTAACGTTTTTACCAGAGTAAGATGATAAGATAATGTTAAAATGAAAACAACAGCAAAACCGACCTATCGACTAGTGGATAGAGGGCATAGGCGAAGATGAAAACCGACCCGACCGAAGTAATCAGCCAACTATTGAACGGTTCACCGCTGTCAAGTTTGAAGTAGTAAGAGTAGAGATCCCATATACCTCGCCAGTAACAGACCATGGACGGCCAGAAGAGGAAAAGACTGAGGAAGCAGTCCCCAATGTGGGCCCACGTGTAATGTGACATCTGTCGTGAAGGGGTAGATAAGGGGTGTTGTGATTTACGTGGTGTGATTTAGATGATGATGATGATGATAATGATGATGTAGTGTCGTTGTTGTTGTTGTTGCTGCTGTTGTGGTAATAGTTGTTGTTGTTGTTGTTGTAAAGTTGCGATTAAATGTATGTGATGATTGATTTCTTTGATGTGATGATGTATAATGTTGATGTGATGATGATAATGTGATGTGACTATTTGACGGTCTCGATAATGTTATAATAATTGCGATAACCTTACATAAAATACGATGATAATGAATGTTACAAGGCGATAAATAATGCCAAAAAGATGCACGTGCCTACAGACCACCAAAGCACTAACCTAACAGGGCAAGTAACATAACGACGAAATGAAACAATTTACTAAAATTTAACCTGATCAAGTAGTACAGAATCCACATCAAAATCCTCACACATACATTACCCCAAACAATTTATTTCAAATGACCACCCATTAACAATGAACGACAAATGACCATTTAAATATAAATTATGACATAAATTCATTATTCATGTGTAAATAAATTAAAAACACATAAATATAAATTAAATAAAAAAAAACATTTCTGATTTAACATTAACACATTTTAACAAACATAGATAAATAAATACAAACTTACGTGCACAAACAAAGAACTAAAACACAGATAGTAAGAAGGTATTTTATCAATGACCCAAAACATTTCAAGTTTTACCATATATATAAAAATAGCTATTTTGTGCACACACACACATACATATTTAAATATATATATATATATATATATATATATAACACACAAATAAAAACACACACACACATACATGTAAAAATATATACATATATAACACACACACACACAAATAAAAACACAGACACACACACACACACATATATATATATATACATATATATATATACATACATATATATATATATATATATATAGGATGCAGTTAAGCCTGATAAACGTAAACAAACTTAATGGTTATCTATTTTTACCACTTTATTCCCGCCATCATCACCATCACCACCCTTGTTACCATCATCATTATCATCACCGTCATCGTCATCATCATCACCGTTGTCGTCTTCGTCATCATCATCATCATCATCGTCAAGGAATTTTTTGGCAAGTAGACATTTGGTATGAAAACAAAATAAGAATAAGAATTATTATTATTAATATTGTTGTTGTTGTGTTGTTGTTGTTTTTTTTCTTCATTTGTTTGGTGAGGGGCTATGCTAGTATTAATTGGAATAATAAAAATAAAAATAATAATAAGAAGAAGAACAATAACAACGACAACGACGACTCACACTTCCAATATTTGAAGAAGTTGTTGGCGACATAATTTTAAATAAAATTCATTCATTTATTTGTTTGTTCTTTCTATCGTACCATCCATTTATTTATCCATTCATTCATCTATCTATCTATCCACTCATCCCTCCATCCATCAAGTTATTCCTTTTCCCAAATTTATTCAAATACTCATCCAACCATTCATCTTTTCATCCATACCAGTATTCATTCATTCATTCATTCAATCAATCATTCATTCATTCATCTATCAATTCATTCATTCATCCATTCCTTCTTTTCTTCATTCATTTATAAACTCATTTATTCATTCCTTCATTCATTCATCCAAAGTCCATTCATCCATTTCCTCAATCGGTCATGCACTCATTCATCTGTCTTTGAAATTATCTAGTTTTTCATTCGGTTTTAAAGCTCACTTAGGGTGTGTGTGTTTGTGTGAGTGTGTGCGTGTGTGCGCGTGTGTGTTGTCAGTTATTTTCATCGTTAATAATGCTAATTTAATTAATTATTTATTTAAAATAGAATGAATTAATTAATTAATTAATGGGTGGATGAATGAATGAATGACTGAAGGAATGAATGAAGGAAGAAGTTCATGAATGAATAAATGAAAAAAAGAATAATTGAATAAATAAACGAGGAAATATATTTTTACTAAATTGTTAAATCCAACTTTTTGAATGAATAAACCAGGGGTGGGCAAACTTTTTGCTGTGAGGGCCGCATTGAGAACTATTTTTACTTCGAAGGGCCGCATATGTACTTAAATAGCAAATTTTTTCGACCCGGGGAAAAATTTTTTAAGGTTTGTGGCTTTTTTTTCTTTTTTTTTGGTGCATAAAATAGCTCCGCTACCGCAGGCCGTAGTTGGCCCACCCCTAGAATAAACGATAGAATGAATGAATGAATAATTGGTCAGAAAAATTTAGAAATGAATGAATGAATGGATGGATGGATGAATGAATGGATGAATGAATGAATGAATGAATGAATGAATGAATGAATGAATGAATGAATGAATGAATGAATGAATGAATGAATGAATGAATGAATGAATGAATGAATGAATGAATGAATGAATTAATTAATTAATTAATTAATTAATTAATTAATTAATTAATAAAATTTAAAAAAAAACAAATTACAGAATGACTTGGAAGGTTTGAAAAGTTAAAATTTAATTAAATGAAATACATACACATATTGCAAATATTGATTTTTGGAATTCTTTCTTAACTAGCATCTGGCAGGTCAACAACTTTGGTGTTATGTCGGTTGGTTGTCGGTAGAGTTTGGGTCAATGGGCTAATTTACGATTAAGTATTCGGTTTTGTTTATCATTCGTATTTGTAAGAAATCGGTTTTATCCAAATTTCAAATGAAAAAATTGTAACTTTCGATACGAAACCGTATTTATTCCATGTAAAAAAAATCGAATTTTAGACAATTTCTGCGTTTTTCAGATTCTGATTTTTTAAAGAATAAAGAATAATAATAAAAAGAATTACAAAACAAATATCTCCATATATTTCTTATTCAATTCAATAGAGATGCAACAGTATATCGGCTCAGTTCTCTCTGATGTGTCGGTAGAGTAAGGCACTTTTTACATGAAATAATTTCAGAGAATTTGGTTAAAATGGATAATCCGTAGAACAATAATTCATGGTAGAGAATAGTGAAAATAAAATAGGTGTCGGTATTTCGAATATTCTTCCGTTATCTCCAAAAACCGAATCGAAATAGTTAAAAAAAATTGCAACCGTCAAAAATATTAACTATACACAGTACACAAAAAATTAACTTTGATACGAGTTTATTTTATGGTTAAACACATATCATTAAAACCCTAATTTTTTTTTAATAAAAATATAGTTAATTAATTAATCAATCAATCAGTCAATTAATTAACTATTCAACCGTAATATTTTTATTTAATAATAATATTATTTACATTCAATTGTTCTTATTTTATTGCAATTAAAAACATTCCTCAGTTTTTTTCGTTCCACAAAACAAATCTCTAATTAAGACCAAGATGTTTGTTTATATAAACGTACTATATATATATATATATATATATATATATATATATATATATATATATATATATCATCACATTCACACACTCATGTCTACATATAAATATGTATGTTATATATACATACTCTCACACATACATATACGCATACACACACACATAAAGATAGATGTTTTACGTGTGAAGTTTTTATAACACCATCCTTCACCATTCCAATTAACCAAACAAATAAATATGCAGTATTATAAACGTTTGCTTTAAATCTAACAAGGGCAAACATACACACACAGAGAAACACACACACACACACCGTGATGGCTCAATGGTTAAAGGCGCCTGGTCTTGCTATTGCAATGACTGGGTTCGAATACAAAGAGATCCCCGCCTATCATATTCAATTTGTATGATGCGTGGTTTGCACGCGTATTCATGTACGCTGTGTGTGTTTGTCGTTGAAACCTCTGAAGCAAACGCAAAAGAGAGAGTAACCTTTAACCTTTTTTTTTAACCTTTAACACCACACATACACATACACACACATGTATAGACAGATATATGCATACATACATAAGCATAATGCTGCTGATACGATCATTATTACATTATCACAATTATTAAGAATTGTTAGACAAAAGTTACTAGCACACTTGAAGTAAATCACATCTTATCTTTATCGTTTTATCACTCACATTGTCAAAAAATTATTATCATCGTTATCACTATTGTTGTCATATCGTCAAATTCACCATACTAATTCACCATCATTCGCATCATCATCTTCATTAGCACCGTCCTATATATTCATCTCAAAATTTTATCATCATCGTCGTCGTCGACGTCATCACCATTGCCTTGTCATTATCGCCTTCTGTCTTAGACTTTGACGGAATTAAAAACCTCATAACACACACACACACACACACACACATCCTCACACACACGCACGCGCACACACACACACACACACTCAACACACGTAAATGTACATATACCTAAGTATTTATAACTCTCTCTCTCTCTCTCTCTCTCTCTCTCTCTCTCTCTCTCTCTCTCTCTCTCTATGTATATATATATATATATATATATGTGTGTGTGTGTGTGTGTACAATACTTTGAAATCTTATACAGAATTCTTGCCTTCAGGTATGCATGTATTTATGTAAGGCCTGAAATGTGATATTCCTATCTTTGTGTGTATGTCTTGTGTATGTGAGTATTTGGATGGGTTTACGCTGTTAATATTGGATATACGATGGTTTTGATACGAGATGATGTACGATGATGATATGGCATTTGGATGTATTCAACATGTTAAGTGATGCAACAAGATGTTGAATCAGGAAGACCATGGTAGAGCGAGTTACGTTAAAGAAATCAAATATGGATTAAACCAGTGGAGATCAGCTACTACTTCATCACCGCAGTTAAACATTTTCAGGTCAATTTGTTCTTACATAACTTTCGTCATAACCATAAAAATTCTCTTTCAGCTTTTCATATATTTTTCAACAAGTGACAAATTTTTGAATGAGTCAAAAGTGTAAATCTACCTCTAAATAATAAAGTTCGTTGAGGAACGCTGCCTAACCCAATATAGGCAAGATAAAGGTGGTTGACAAATGAACGTTATCTTTCAAACCTTCAAAAACTAACTATTTTTACTTCAATTTCACCAGACGGAAACAAACAAGTACCAGCTGCCCGCTGAAAACCAACGGTTTTTTATTCATGATTTTCTCCTTATTTGAATGGATACAAAGGGCGAGAACACATTTCAAAGAAATGACGACGATAGAATTATTTAAATAATTCCACTCTCACATCACATCGACTTCT
This sequence comes from Helobdella robusta, assembly GCF_000326865.2. Lineage (NCBI taxonomy): Eukaryota > Metazoa > Annelida > Clitellata > Rhynchobdellida > Glossiphoniidae > Helobdella > Helobdella robusta. The sequence continues at coordinate 727,804 of NW_008704981.1, read as the reverse complement.
CTACTTTTTTAACTCTTCTCCTAATCAATCAATCAATCAATCAACCAACCAATCAATCTTCGTTTAGCGTTTAGAGACCCAGTTCCCCTGAGGTAAGACGTTCTTCTCCTAATCACTCCAAATTTTTTCAAAAAAAAAAAAACAAAAAACAAACATCCCATTTGAAAATATTTTATTTAATAAAAACAAAAACAGTTCAGAGCAAATTAAATCCCATTTTATTAAATCAAACTCGAGTGGAAGTGAACAAAGGAACGATTAAATGAATAATGTGCATAAAGTCAAAGACCTGCATTGAAGATACCTTGTATTTCTACGCAAAGATAGCCATAAATTACCACACGCATTCACCCAATCATTCAGTCATGAATCATGGGGCAATGACAACCTTTATATTACTAAAATTATTTCACGCTGAGTGTTCAACATTTAAAAATCGCAATGTGTCAATTATTTTAAAATCGTTAAATAATTCAAAATTAATATTTAAAATCGTTAAAATAAAATAATATAATAATGATAATTGATAATAATAATAATTAAAAAAAATAATAGTTATTAATAATAATAATAATGAATTTCAACAGAAATACGTATTAAATTTTAAAATTTATTTTCTTATATCAAACAAATAAGTGGCAAAAAATAGTTTAATAAAGGCATTACAACAGGCATATAACGCAGTCATTATCTACAAAGTCTTCTGGATCATTCACAATGTTACAGACATTGGTACTATTACTATTTTCCGGATTCTCTGATTCTTTGTTGGAATGGATATCTATGCAACAATCATCGTCATCAGTATTAGCACGTACGTCATCTGCTTCACACGCGACGATGACGTCATCATCTTCTACAACATCATTGTCATCGTTGACCTGGGCATATCCTACGACTCTATCATCATCATCATCATTGTCATCATCTGATATTAAACTGCCCAAAGAACATGACTGAGTAATGAGACTTGTGTTTTTGTTGTTGTTGCTGCTGCTGCTTATTTGTTGTTGTTGTATTGTAGTAGTAGTAGTTGTTGCTGTTGTTGTTGATGATGATGATAATGGCGACATCGCAGTCGTAATAGTCAAAAACTGTTGTGTCTTACTGGCTGTACTATTTTTAGAGTTTTCGTTATCGGCTGTGACGTCATCGCAAATGATAACATCGTCGTCGTCGTTATCTTCATCATTGAGCATAACTAATTGTTGTTGTGGTTGCGGCTGACGTTGCTGTTGACTTTGTAGCTGACACTTAATGCGATTTGGTCGCCGCTGTCGTGGTAGTTGACGCCGTTCTTTGTGCTGCACGACGGTGGTTGTAGTTGTTGTGGTCGTTTTGATGACTTTGACGTAAAGTGAATTCATAGCAGAAGATAAATTTTCCCTAGCGTTGTTGTTGTTATTGCTGCTGCTGTTGCTGTTTTCAGCAGTTTCTTGGTTGCTGGTTGCTGATGGGAGGTTGATGACAGCTGTAGACAACTCATCAGCATCGACGACGAAATGTTCTTGAGAATTAGCATCTTCCACCTTCTCATCCTCCTCCTCATCATCATCATCATTCAAGACAATCAAATTTCCAACGAAATTATCATCATTGTTAAATTTTCTTTTCGCCGCACTAGAATCACCAGCAAGACTCTTATCCAGTATCTTTCTTTTGCTACTTTGTTGACGTTTTGTCGGCTTCTGCTGAGATACAGTGCCGGCTGAAAGTTTTGGCTGCGCTGGAGTGTAAGTGGAAATGTTTCTATCTGCCTTGTAATTGTGTGAGTGTGAGTTGTTTGTTCTGTTCACGTCACTGTTTGTAAAAGTTGAAGACCTATAATTAATGCTATTACCGTTGTTGATATTATTATTATTATAGTTGTTATTATTGTCGTTGTTATTGCTGTCACTGTCCATATTGCAGAAATTATTCAAGTTAGTTGTATTAGTGTAATGATTATTGTTGTTGTTGTTAATGTTAAAGGATGTGTGTTTGTTAGTTTTTTTATTGCAGTTCGATTTGCTGATGTTATTGATGTTGTTGTGGTTGTTGTTGTTGTGGTTGATGTTGTTGTTATTGTGGTTGATGTTTTTGTTGATGTTCTGATTGTAAATTTGGTTTCTAGAGATGATGTTGCTGTTTTCAGTGTCGACATTTTTAGTGTAACGTTCATTGTTGTTGTTGGTGTTACTGTTATATAGCCTGTTGTTGTTATTGCTATCAAAGGTACCATCCCCAGTAGTAATGTTGTTGTCTGTGAATGCATTCAAGTTTGTATTGTTGCAGGGTTTAACGCTATTAATATTTTTGTTAGTGCTGTGTATGTCACTAAACGTTCTATTATTGTTACAGATGCTGTTGCTGCTGGTATAGTTGTTCGTATTTTCATCAACAGATATAATTAGGTCGTGGTTGAGTTGTTGTTGTTGATATCGTAGGCGATTTTGCTGCTGAATTTGTTGAATTCTCTGTCGAATTTGTGCCTGCATTTGACGTCGGTACTGATGCGGTCGAAAGTTTTGCGGACACGATCGCGGCTGTCGTTGTGGTTGATGATACTGTTGATATTGATGTGGTTGACTATGTTGTTGTTGTTGTTGCAGCGGCTGTTGCTGATACTGCAGTAGTAGTTGATTGTTTTGCGTCGTTGGCTGGAACTGTTGAAACTCCGGAGAAAGTTGAGAGATCTGCTTCCTGCGCATGTGAGTGTCCACAACATCCTTCGTCATCTTCTCTATTTGCTTGGCAAGTCTCGCTGGTAGCTTGGGCAGACGAGCGACATCTTGAGCGCTGGTGCCGAAGATGTTGTCGGCGTTGTTGAAGTTGATGACGCTCGACTGCTGAGATTTTTTCCTGGCTCGTTTGCCACTAAGAGGCCTGCTAAGTGGATTGCAACTGCCTGAGTTGTAGTTCATCGAGCCACCAACAGCAGAGTTTGGAATGTTGTTGATGTCAATCATATAGGAATTGATGACATCATTGCTGATGTCGTTGCCACGTGTGTTGTTGTTGTAATTGCCGTTTGCAGCGCTGTTGTAATCGCTGCCATCAAAACCTGCCACATTACTAATGTTGTTGTTGTTATTATTTGAAGCTTTGTAATGAATTTGTGAGAATGGAGGTGCTTTGTTGCTACAATTTGCATGAACTTTCGATTGCAGTGATCTCACTTTTGTATTTGTTTGTCGAAAGGTCGACAACAAACTGGAATGCCTATTACTACCAAATAGGAATGGCCGAACCACATTATTAGCATCAGCCAGATTTGGAATATTCCCATCACTACAGCCATTCGTGTTAGCATTATCTCTATTATATAGGCTACTATTTCTGTAGTATAGATCGTTAGTGTTGCTATTGTTGTCAGATGACATGTCGTTGTGTGTTGTGATTTGAGTGGAATTGATGTCATCAAGAAAATCATCAATGCAAATTACGTCATCGTCGTCATCACTCACGTTATTATTATGATTATTATTATCATCATCATCATCATTGACGATTTTATCATCTGCCTCATGTTTTCTACTCTCTCTGCTTTCAGAACGATCATCGTCATTCCTCTTTCTCTTCTTCTTCTTTATCACTGCACTCATTCCATCATCTTTCCCGCCATTTGTCTTCCTTCTGTCCTCACTCACTTCATCACCACGGCCATCTTTCTTCTTATTATGTTTCAAAATACTATCACCGGGCAGTTGTCCATTAACAAGTTTCGTGTTTACGTCACCATCATCCCAATGGCGACGAATTCTTTGGTCCTCTTCCTTATCATCGCCATCGTCGTTGACGTCATCGTCATTTTTGTTACTTCGTGATTTAGTATCTTTGTTTACGTCATTATTATTACTGCCATTATTACTGACTTTATCACAGACATCACATATTAAGACATCATCATCATCATCATCACCTATCTTAGTGTTGTCTTCGTTACTATAACTATTATCATTACCATTAATATTAGTAGTTGTAGTAGCAGCAGCAGTAGTAGTAGTAGTAGCAGCAGTACTATCGTCATCATTGTCATTACTAATAATATAATCAAGTTTCGAACGTTTACGTTCAAGATCGTCATCCTCGCCATCTCGATTAGGCTGGCGACGAATTCTCTTTTTTTTAGATTTAGATATCTGATCATAACTAGGAATGCAGTTGTTACTGACGCCACCACCACCACTACTACTACAAATACTACTCGCGTGATCATTAATTTTACTACTACTACAACTACTCAAAATACTACTCCCTCCAATAACCTTACCACCACTACTACCACTACTGACAGTACTAACTCTAGCAACGCTGCTACTGACGCCGCCACCACTACTACTAGTAGTAGCAGCTTCACCGACGCTACTACCAACAACATTACAAACACTACTACTACTTATGCTACCTAAATGGCTAATAACAACACTGACATCACCTATCTTACTGATACTGCTACTAAAACTACCTATCTTACTACTATTACTACTACTACTACTTTTACTACAACTACTACTACTACTTTTACTACTACTACTACTTTTACTACTACTACTACTTTTACTACTACTACTACTTTTACTACTACTACTACTTTTACTACTACTACTACTATTACCATTAATGGTGCAACTAAGAGCCCGATCACATCTTTCAAGTAGCACCTTTGAGGGACTTAGATTAGGTTTACCTATAGTCACTTTCAGCCCACCTTCAAAACGCTGCAATTTGGTAGTAGGTGAATCCGAGACATCGAACTTTTTTAAAGAAGGTGTGAGATTTTTTTCACCAACATGAATGATGTTACAATCATTAGCTTTAGTGCTATTACAATTAGTATTCTTACTTTCACTAGCCCTATCATCATCATCATCATCGTCATTATTATTATTATTGCTATTATTATGATTGTTGGCAATCATTTTCTTGGCAGTATAGGTACTACTACTATCTTTAACAGTTGTAGTATTAATAGCAGTAGCTTTAGTAACTGTCGAAGTAGTAGTGGCAGCAGCTGTAGTTGAAAAAGTAGAAGTAGTAGTTGTAGTGGTAGTAGTAGCAGCAGTAGTAGTAGTAGTAGTAGTAGCAGCAGTAGTATTTGTAGTAGTGGTGGTAGCAAAAGTAGTAGTAGGAGCAGTAGTCAAAGTAGTCACAGTTTCAGTAGCAGCTGTAGTAGTAGAAGCAGAATTTGAAGTAGTAATAGCGGGAATAGCAGCTGTAGTATTAGCAGCAGCAGCAGTAGCGGTAGTAGTATTAATAATAGTTACAGTAGCAATAGAAGTGGCAGCAGTAGCAGTAGTGAAGCTGGAAATTTTGTCAGGATGGCCTCCAGATTTTTGGTACAGCTTTTTCGATAAGGAACTTAGATCTGCAAGGGAAATTAATAAAACGAATGGGGAAAGGCTATTTTTATCACCATCATCATTTTCAATGTTATCATCGTCGTTATCATCATTATTATTACCGTTATTATTATTAATATTATTGTTGTTGTTGTGTATTAAACCATCTCCCAATCCCACAGCCACTTTTGATTCTCCAATCAACCCCACGTAATTATCATTATCATAATCTTTATCATCATCCCCATCATCGTTATCATCTTTTTTATCATCATCATCATCTTTGTTATTGTCATCATCACCATCATCAGTGGCAGCTGTTTGTTGCTCAATGATCTCATCGTCTTCATCAACAAACTCGTCAATGACTAAGTGAAAATCATCGTCGTCATCGTCATCATCATTATTATTATTATCATTATTATTACTATTATTATCATTTTTATTATTATTATTATCACGGTTAATACCAATACGATTTATATCATAAATATTTTCAGCATTATAGACAGTAATGATTTTATTATTGCTTTCATTCTTATGCCTACCATCATCACAGTTAGTAATAGTAGTAGTAGTAGTAGCAGCAGTAGCAGCAATAGTAGTAGCAGTAGTAGTAGTAGTAGTAGTATTGATATTATCATTATCACCACCATCATCTACATTAGTATCATGAATGATACCATTCAGACTGTTAGGAAGTATTTTACCTCCAGCCTTAACATCACCATCATCATCACTCTGATTATTATCATCGTCATCATCATCATTGTCGTTATCACCACCACTACCACCACCACCACTACTACTACTACCACTACTACTACTACGATCGTCATCACCGTCATCATCATCGTCGTCCTCGTCCTCATCGTCCTTCGAGCTGGTAAGTTGTAGGGTGGTATAATGACTGAAGACCTTCAAGTTGGAAAAATGCATAATCATTATTATCACAACCAACTTTTTTTTATCATTTATTCTTCTAGCCAGTCACCTAATTCCATCATCATCATCGTCGTCGTCATCATCATCATCATCATCACCGTCATCATCACCACTATTTTAATTATCATTATCATCACCGTCAACAATGACACTATCATCATCATCGCTATCACTGTTATCACCCTCAACATTGTAATAATAATGATGATGAAGATGGTTATGAGATAATCATCATCATCATCATCATCATCATTGCAATCGCCATCATCGTCGTCGTCATCATCATCGTCGTCGTTATCATCACCTGTTCTAATTTGTTTTTGCTAATTTTCTTGTTCTCGTCGAGTTTTTTCTTCAGCTCAGCGTCATCAGCTGCCGGATCCTTCCTGTATGTGAATGCCATCACAATCGTCGTCATCATCATCATTACCCAAAAATAAAAATTTTTTAAATATATTTATCCGCCCATCTCTGCCAACCTGACATCATCGGTAAGATGGCAGCCAAACTCCTCTTTGTAATCTTTGATTCTTCTCATTTTGAGTAGTTCGCCTAATTTTACGAATGCTTGTTCACTAATTCCGAGGATCTGATTCTTGCTGTGTTGGTTATTAGTGGATAGATGGATGGATTAGAGGATTAAATGAAAGAACAGAAGATAAAAAATACATTAATATAGTGAAATAAACAAGAAATACAACACCAAAAAACTCCTCAAATGATTAGAATGAGAATAAACCACCAGAAGAATGACCCTAGAAACCTTAATTTCATAGAATAGTGGGCATTACACTTTGTAACAATCTCATAAACTTCTTGATAATCTGGAAACGTTTTGACTTCGTTGACAAATTTGGAGATGATCCTATTTATTTGAGGATATTTCGTTCCTGTGCGTGAAAAAATTCCATACATAGAGAGTGAAGAGGGGGAGAGAGAGAGAGAGAGAGGAGAAAGAGAGAAGATAGAGAGAGATGAAAAAGAGAGACTTTTGAGTAACGAACTAACCTTCAAAGACGAAGTTCTTCTCTGAATGTCGGCCAACATGGGCAGCCTGGTCATTCAACTTGCACAACTTCTTCCATATCTGAACAAATTTGGCTTTGTACCTGAAATAAGAAGATTCTTAAAAAAATTAATATCATCTGCAACAAAACTTGTTTTTTTTTATCTGAAATATGAAGATTTGTAAAGTTAATATGATCTGAAACATAATTTGGTTATTTTTATTTCATAAGCTTTTTTTCAAAATTTTCACTTTACAACTCTTTCAACCTCTGACTTGTTTATTTAAAGTTAACTTTCTTAGCTAATTTAATGTTTTTCTTTGTTATTTCTATGTTATATTTAAGATTTTTCTTTCCTCAACCTTCACCTTGACCCACCTATCGCAGAGGGTGTAGTCGGATTCGTCATCCATCTCATCTAGCGTCAACTCTCGTTCTTCAAACTTGCAAATTCGTTTATTCAGGATCTTAGTGGAAAATATTTTTTATATAAATAAATAAAAGCAAATTACTTGATATGTTTATATAATTATTTATTTAAATGACAAAAAAACAACCACTAAATTATTTATATAATTATGAATTATCAGTTAATATTAGTTATCTAGTCTAAACTAAATTACTAAAAACTTGCCATAAAAAATTACTGCTAAAAATGTCAGTTGTTAATCAAAGAAATGAACAGAGCAGCATTAACACACGTTACATTATAATTACATATTACACTATTACTGTTTTACACACACACACACACCTCCATCAATCTTTCCAATTTCCTAATTTTTATTCTCCTCTTCCTTTCCTGTCTCTCTCTCTCTGCCTTCTCATCTTCATCTTCGTCACTACCATCATCATCATCATCTTCTTTTTCATTATTGTCGTCATCATCATCTGCAGTTCCAACACTCACAGTACTGGCATCGCCTTCAGATATTTGTCTGCCTGATTTAGCAAGGCCCTCCTCATTTTCATTTTTATCATCCTGACTGCCATTATTTTCATCATTCTCATCGTCCTCCGAAGATGATGATGATGACGACGATGATGATAGTGTGTACACGGTTGGGGAGTTTTCGTCCGGAGGTTGATGACAATGTTGAACAAGGGAAACTGAATGCGAAAGTGCATGTTTGTTCAATTCTTCCTCGGTCTCTCTACTTTTGTAATTTTTCATTTAATTTAAATTTTATCCTTTTCAAAATTAACTTTTTGATGTTTTTAAACAGTGATGTTTAAATAATTTATTTTATTTTTCAAGGGAGGCAAGCCACAAAATTTCAAAATCATGTTTCCAAAGTTAGTGAAATTAGATCAGTACGTACAGCTGGATTTATATAAGACGTTAAGTATGGCAAGGCAATAAAATAAAACATTTCAAAATGTTTGATTAGTTTGATTATGTAAATTTTAGTATATACATATAAATATTATTAATATGTTTTACAATAGTTTTATTTAATACAAAAAATTTTTTGCACAACTTGGCTCGTTGAATTCTAATCTTCCAAGTATATGGCTAAAAAAATATAATTGAGTGCTGTTAACCAAGGAGAGGCCTATTTACCAGCATACAACACCTTCTTATGGGTTGAAGCAGGGATATGCAAAGAACCACAATTTTTTCAACTTTTAATTTTTTTCAGTAATGTTTCCCCTTGCTCCAAACCACATAACTAGAATAATAGGACTAATCGATCAATTCGATCTATCGGTCGGGCTATTTGTCGTGCTTGGATTGTTGGCTTACGAAATTTCATGGATTTTAACGAGCAAGCTGAATGAAATATTTACTTGAATTAATATGCTTAAAACATTGTAGTAATTCTATTTAATTTTAATAACGATTAATAGAAATATGTATTATTAAATTATTTTTGTTAATTTGAATATAAAAATCCCTTTTTTTTACACTATTCGATCATGTTAAAAATTGGTTTGCTTATGAAATAAACGGCCTAAATAAATCAAAATTGTTATTTGAACAACTATCTTCATTATATTCAATGAATATTTTACATTCTGCTGGTGCTCATAAGAAACTGGCTGCTGAAATCATACGTTGGCTTACAGCAGTGGCTTACAGGGTTTCATAGAACTCTTACGATAGCACTTTTTTGTACATATAATGCTTTAAATAAATCAATATATTCATATCACAATTATTTTTGTCAGTATAAATATAGAAATTGCTTTTGTCAGGTGAAAAACAGTGGCTTACTGAAGCCGTAGGTTGGCTTAATCGGATTTTTTCTCATGTATACAATACTATGAGATATCAATCAAACAATCAGTCAGTCGGTCGGTCGGTCGGTCAGTCTACCAGCCAGCCAGCCAGTCAGTCAGTCAGTCAGTCAGTCAGTCAGTCAGTCAGTCAGTCAGTCTGTCAGTCAATCAATCAACCAACCGATCAATCAACCAATCAATCAATCAACTAAATTGAATGAACCAAATAAACAAAAATAAAAAAAATTTGCAAGGCCTGTTCAAACTCGAACAAACAGTTAACCGTACAGATCAACAAACAATTTCGAGATTTTAGTAAAGAAAAAACACAGTAGTTGCTTTTATTTGAATTCATTCAAAAATGAAAAGTGACGGTTAATTAAAATTTTAAAATGTCCATTTTTTTTTAAATTCGTATTTTAAATAAACAGATATAACAAAATATCGACCGATAAAAATAATTATTATCCATTATTATTATTATCATACACACTCCTTAGAAGTTCTCGAAGGATAATAAACCACGTAACATGAACATTTAGTAAGAACAGTTCACAACATATCATAATGACTAAATCAACATACTAAACAGAAATAATTTATACATGCATATATACAAAGTAAATCAAGAAATATCCAAAAATTATATAACCAATTTAAAAAAAACTAGAAACCAGTCAACAATTAATGAATAAATAAATAGACATTATTAAAAAGATTGTTCAAAAAGGTACAATTTAAGGCGACGACGAGAATGAAATGTAGTTTGTTTTGTTGGTGTGGTGTTGTGAAGCGAAAACAAACACATGACAAAACTAGTAAGAAGTCGCAAGAATAATAGTCAGTCACTACCTATAATAAAATTACTCTCAGGGCCCTAGCTTACTTATAAACATTAACTCAACTCACTTACCTTCAAATTTGTATTTCTCGTTTTAGATGTTTCAAGTATTTTATTTAACATATTTTATTTTACTTGAAGCTTTTTAACTAATGTTAAGCCCTAGCCTACCTACAATTGTTTAACTCATCTCAGTCCCAAACTTACCTATGAATTACATTAAAGCCCGGTTCACGGTAAAGAAAATATAAAGTTGAAGAGAAACATAGCAACAACGACACCGAATGAATGGATGTTGTGTATGTATGTGTTGTATTGATGTGTGTGTATGTAAATGTGCGGGGCGCGCACTCTCCAGAAACTTCACTCACTACCGACAAACCTCCATTGCACCGACCATCATCTGACATGCATCGATGGAATGAATTTGACCGGATACTGAAAAATAAATTGAAAAAAAAAATTAATTCACTAAAATAAAAAACAAGCAATTGGAAAAAGTATGCAACTTATCTTTTTGAGATAACACTCAATCTTTGTTCAAATTCGAGTACTTTCAAAGGTACAATGGGACAAAAACAAATTTACCTTTAACATTATCTTCGATTTGTCATCGGAACGATCATCATGAGACCACCATCTGAAACGTGCTGACGCCCACCACAACCCACCTCTCATCATTCTGTAGACAAGTTTTTATTAATTAGCGAAGTAGTAAATCAAGAAACAAAGGAATGAACGAATAAATGATTAACTGAATGATTGAACGATTGGTTGAATGAATAAATTAACTAATTAATTAATCAACCAATGATTTAATGAATGAATAGAATGAATCAATGAATAAATTAACTGAGGAATAATTTGAAAGATAGTGATAAAATGAATGAATGAATGAGAAAAATAAAAAAAGAAACTAAATCATACTTCAAAAACCGTCGTTGTTGTTATCTTCGAATTGTCATCGGAACGATCATCATGAGACCTCCATCTGATGCCCACCACAGCCCACCTTTCATCATTCTGTAGACAAATTTTAATAGCGTATTAGTAAATCAAGGAACATAGGAACGATCGAATAAATGATTAACTGAATGATTGAGTAATTGGTTGAATGAGTGAGTGAATGAATGAATTAATTAATAAGTCAATGATTCAATTAATGAATAGAATGAATTAACGAATCAATTAAAAGAAGAATAATTTAAAAGGTTGAGTGATAAAATGAACGAATGAGAAAAATAAAAAACGAAAAAAACTTACCGTCGTCCATTCGACAAAGGCAGAATGTTGAATGCGGTCCGGTTCTTACGTTGTCCTCCAAAACTGGTGCCAGTCCTTCTCGAGATTGTTGTTGAAACTCAGCCCGAGTTGATGGAGAAAGATAGAGAAAGAGTAGATTCTCATCAGAAAGCTTAGCGGTGCCTGCATCTCAAATTGCTTAATAAAAATAATCCTATCTACCTATTCAATTACCTTAACTAATCTATATTAAATTGTTAATGGTACGATAGTCGAAAGTCCCTCTTCATTCTTCCCCCTTGCACAGAGGTTCACCGACAGCCAGGGCACCGGATAGAAAACCATTGCCGTGCGGATTGTAGACTATTGCCGTCCGGATAGTAAACCATTTGCCGTCCGGAAGCCGTGCGGGTAGTAGACTATGGCCATGCCGCATAGTAAATCATTACCGTACAGATAGTAAACCATTGCCGTCCGGATAGTAAACCATTGCCGGTACACCACTGGCCACCAAGGCTCACCTCTGACAACAGACTTCGAAATTCAGAGTCTATCGGCTATCGTACTCTCAACTTACCTATTCATTACAATTAAATCCTAGCTTATCTAAAATTACAAAACTCAAGAGCCCAATTCATTGGCCAATCGGCACCCACCCCACCACCTACGTAATGCCTTGGGCTCCAACTTAGTAATAATAATATAAAACTTAAACCCTAAATCTATTAATGAGTATGTTACAACGTAGCCTTAACTTACCTATTCATAACATTATGGCCCTAGCTTACCTAAAATTACAAAACTCAAGAGCCCAATTCATTGGCCTTTCGGCACCCACCCCACCACCTTGGGCTCCAACATAATAATAATAATGTAAAACTTAATAATTAACCTACCTATCGATACACTTACAGCGTTTTAATTTACATTACAAGATTGTTCTTAGAACTACATTATTGCCCTTAACTACCTATGAAATTAAATTACTCTCAACCTTAGTAATAATAAATTAGAATGTGTAATGAAAATAAAAATACGCTCAAATACTAATATATGTGTTTATGTATGTATTTGTGTGTGTGTGTGTGTGTGTGTGTGTGTGTGTAATACGCTGATGCGTGTAATGTGGGTGCAAGAAAAAAATAGAAGCGATAAACTTACGCGCCTACCTATTCAATTACATTAGTGTTGGATGCTTCCTATCTATCCTACCTACAATTAAAATTATGCCTATCTAACCTACCTATATAGCTACTTAATGGAATTGTGTGTGTGCGTGTGAGCATTCTTACTTAATGTTAAATTACAGAGAAGAAAGAATAAAACGTATCCCAGCCAGGCGTGTATTCTTTGCCACTGAATGAACGAACGTAGCCTGACATCTTCCCTGATGAACTCCTCCGGAAGCTTCAGCCTGAATGAAATGAAAAAATCCCATTTATTTAATTAATTTAAACGAAAATAGAGAAACGAGCCGCGGTGAAACCCGCCAGCCGGAAAAGCCAGCCAACTGGCAAAAAGGAACCGCAAAGAAACCGTAAAACTAACCCCAGCCAAGCGTGCATTCTTTGCCACGGAATGAACGAACGTGGCGTGACATCACAACCATTCTGATCTTCCACGATGAACTCCTCTGGAAGCTTCAACCTGAATGAATGAACTTGAATGAACCTTAATGAATGGAAAAATCTTATTTATTTAATTAATTAAAATGAAAATAGAGAAACGCAAAGAAGCCGACCGGTCGGCAAAGGAAAGAATCTCAAAGAAAGGTATCTATATAGGATTTATGCTTTATATAACTCTATATAACTCTATATAACTCTATATAACTCTATATAACTCTATATAACTCTTTTTAAATTGTTGATGAAAATAACTAGTATATATAGTGTAGTAAAACGTTTAAAATTTTCTGAGAGAATTCAAAATAATTTGAGACTACACCATAACACAATTGTACAATTTGAATGTGTAAATACAACATTATAAATGTATTATAACTACGTGTATATATCTATCTATTTCTTTATTTAGTTCTGCCTGTGTATGATATTTTGTCAAATTTATTTGATAGAAATTGAATATAACCTTTATACCGGCTGATTAACTACCATGCAGTAAAATAACTACTGTTGACACCATTTCCTCCTGTCGGATTAAAAATCCTAGCGATTAAAAAGACTAATAAATAAAACACCACGAAACAAGGAGTTGATTTGTGCGGGCTTTATAAGAAACTGCGATAACTATTCTGATAGGTATTCGGGCTGCTGATGAGTCTCCGGTAGGGACGAAACACGTGTCCAGCCTTTCCAAACGAATACAATTCTTTTCTTTTCCCGCTCACTGCTCTTCTGGTTCAGTGTTCATCCATCATCAAACCCAACCGCAACAAATTGGTGACCCCGACGTGATCGAGGAAAAACAAGCAACGAGAGTTTCCCCTCCAACGCGATAACTATTCTGACAGGTATTCGGGCTGCTGATGAGTCTCCGGTAGGGACGAAACACGTGTCCAGCCTATCCAAACGAATACAGTTCTTTTCTTTTCCCGCTCACTGCTCTTCTGGTTCAGTGTTCATCCATCATCAAACCCAACCGCAACACTCCAACGATTTCGCAACGAATTGCCCATACCATATAATTAGAATAAACTCTTTCAATCAATGTTTAAATTTTTATATTGTCATTTATTCTTTCGTTTTTGTTTCTGTACTAATTTTCATGTCAGATACAATAATTTAGTTTTTAGGTAAATTTTCATTTTCGTAGCTATACACAAACATGCCTACCTGTTGCATTAAAAATTGCATTAACAATAAATAGAAATGAGAAAATTTCTGATGCATCTTTTTCCAGGTTTATTTTCAAATTAACTTCACACTAAAATAAATGTAACAATATCCCTATACTCATTGAATAGAACTATTTTGTTTTACAATTACATATATTTTGTTTTATAGACTATTATAATTTATAATGCTATGATGGATTACCATTTTATTATTAAAAGCAATACTTAAGAAATGCACAAGTTTCTGTAACAGTTTATAAAATTTCAGATTTCCTCAAAATGTAAAAATGCAAAACGATTGGATTAAGTGGATCAGACAGGAAATAAATGATTTCAAATGGCTTCCATCAAAAAATGCAAGAATATGCAGTGACCATTTCTGTAATAAAGATTATAAGGGTTATGATGGAGAAAGGAAGGTAATGCTGAAGGAAGCATTCCCATGTTTTCAAGTTAGTTATATTTATATGTCATCAATTACACAAGGAAGCAATTCACATCATCATTGTACATTGCAACATTCTTATCTATACAAAAAATATCAAAAAATATAAAATGCATTCAACAATATTCCATGTATTTTATTAAAACTTAGAAAGGGCATAATGACATTGTGAATAATAAACCCTGCTTAAGACTTGGATCATCATCATAATACCACTCACCATTACAAGTAGAGTCAATTTTATATTAATGCTTAACAAGTTAACCAAATTGGCATAATCAAGTTCTTATATGAAATACACATCAAGTATTTAATGTAACAAATAAATTAACAGAAAAATTTCTGGAAAAGTTTAAAAAAATTAGAACATATGACTGATCAAAAATCATTCGCGTTGAGACTGCATTTGTATGGGCATAAGGCATATGATTATCTTTGGACAAATGGCTTACATCTTCCTCACACTAGGACATTAAGAAAGTAATCTTGTCATAGCTGTTACCTGTTCAATAATTTTAATAAGATTGTTTTAAATAACTATTCTCAATGTCATTTTATTAAAACTACATTAAAAAGTGGCTACAAAACATTGATGGTATGTATGCCTGGGGTGATTTCTACAAACCTTATTGACTAATGGTGATGGGGATCCTCTGGAACTGTAGGATCATGACATTCAATCTAGTCATGGATTGAGAAATCAATCCTTGATATATTTGATAACAAACATTTATTATAATATAAGAATGAAAAAAAGATGTAGGTGTAAGGCAAAAACTTACTGGAACTATTATTTTTAGCAATTTATGATTTATTTTTTTATTTGTGACTTTATCCATTTTCAATGATACCGATATTTTTAATTATTATTATCCAAATCACACATTATCTTTAATAAATTTAATAACAACATGTACTACAATTTAAGAATGAGGAATATTTTGTAAAACATTAAATGAAAAAAAATTTAGTTTGAATCACTCATAATTAATAAATTTTAATTAAATTGCAAGTTAGCTTGGGGAGTTTGAATTGAACAAATTACAAAATTGTTTATTTTATAAAATTGATTGATAAGTTGTTTAATATATTTATTTAATTTAGTATATTTTTTATTCCCAGACTTAAGCATTGTAAACAAAAATTTTAAAACCAATTAAGCAATAGAATTTAGGATCTTAGGAACAAGTGCTGTTAGTCGTTGGTAGTGTAGTAGTAGTATGTAGTAGTGTAGTGGTTGGTAGTTTCTAGTGGTCTAATCTGTTAATGTTCGTTAGGGTTATTTGTTATTTATTTCAATTAGTAATTAGAATCAGTAGAGTTTAGTTTTAGCTTAATTATTAGAGTTTAGTAATTTAATTACTAATTAGTCGTCGTTTAGTGTTGTTACAGTTAATGAGTTAAGTGTTGTTGGTGGTTCACAAAAAATTTTTTTTATTTAAAATGCAAAAAGATACTTAACCGTCATACAGCAATATCTATCCTAAAACAGCATCTAGTATCACCTTTTAGAACATTTGAAATTTTAAATAAAAGCAATATTCCGAAACTAGTAAATATACGATCGTAACTTTTGACTTGGGCGATAAAAAATCACCCTCCAATTTTCCTCCGGAAGTAATCTTCTTGTTCGACCGTCAAAAATGAGCGAAGGCCGCTATATTTATATTTATTATATGCCGTTAACACGGTTGTTAAACTTATTCACTTTTAAACACATTTTTATAAATTTATAAAAACCGAGACGTTTTCATATTTAACTTTTTTTTTAATTAAGTAATGGCCTCTCGTAATTTTCTACTGAAGAGTCGTCTGCTCGTGACGTCCTCAACTAATCAAAAGTTCAACAACCTAAAAAATTTATCCTCGATAAAATTAAATGATTCAATTTTGAATTTGAAATCCTGTCCTCTTGCTTCTTATCGCACCCGATCTGATTTCCGTAAGTTAGTTGTATGTTTAGTATTTTAATTTTTGTATATGTGTGTATTTATATGTGTGTTTGCGTGCGTGCATGCGTGTGTGTATGAAGTTGAATAGGGAAACTCAATTTTAAAACATACCATGTATTGATCATATAAAAAAATTTATTAAAATAGAAATTATACTTATATAATATATATGTATATATAAATATAATATAATTATTAATTATTTAAAAATAATTAATAATTCACTAGAGTACTACACCTTTCAAATTTTAGTTTAAGCCTAATTCTTAAATGTATTATATTCGTTTGGCTCTGTGTTCAACTATAAATCCAATTTACTAATGAATAATTCTCCTAATCAGCTGACCACGCTCGGTCAGAATCATCAAATAAAAAAGAAATTAATAGTGGACCAGCGATAAAAAATATAAGAAAGACATGCCGAATCACCAAAGAAAATTTATCTGAGAGAGTTAAAATATCAGGGTGGGTGCAGTACAAAAGGATGCTTGGCCAGTTTATGGTCCTTAGAGATTCTTATGGTTTCATTCAAGTTATGGTTAATGATCCTCTTGTTAGTATATAATTTATAATATAATTTTTTTGTTGTCTGCTTTGTTTTATCATTGTGTATTTATAACTCTTATTTATGGTTTAATAAAATTTTGTGTGTTATTTAATTACAATGAATAATTATTTAATTATGCTAAATTTAATTTTATTATTTTTAATTAAAACAAATAATTTTTTTTGTTTTGTCAGATATTAATATCCCTAAAAGACCTACCCTTAGAATCAGTATTAGAAGTCACAGGAGTTGTCAGGTACAGACCTGAAGAGCAGAGCAATGAGGTTATTTTGTGGTTTTTAATCACTTTTTTATTTATAGTTCACTCATTTTGAATTAAATTTTGTTTTCAGTTGTTCACACTTTTAATGAATTTTCAAAAGATATTTGAAAATGTGATTAATGCTATTTTTTTCTTCATTGTTTTTCATATTTTCATAAAACTTTTTGAAATGAATATGAATTATTTGATGATTAAATGAATTTAGAAATAGTTGAATGAATTTTTGAATTCATTGATGAACAAACAAACTGATAAATGAATATTTTCAACATAATTAAACTCAGGACATGCCATCAGGTGAACTGGAAGTGTTAGCGGAGAATGTTCAAATACTAAATAGATGCAATGCACGCCTGCCATTTCAAATTCAGGAATTTCACGAGGTGGTCTCATTTTTAAATCTATTTTTTTAACACTTTTTTCAGTGTTGGTGCAAATAAAAAAGATTTTCAAAGTAGCCATTTTAATTATTGATTCGTAATTATAAACTTACTTTGAACTTAAATTCATTCATCTTTATAAAGTTATTTAAATAACTTTTTAAATTGCGTAATTAGGTTAAAGAACCTTTGAGACTACAGTATAGATACTTAGACCTCAGGCACAGAAAACTCCAGCAGAATTTGAGGCAGAGGTCGAAAATTTTATTCAAGATGAGGGAATATCTCATGGCCAATGGTAATTTTAACCATTTTTTTCATTTTATTTACTGATTAAATCAATAAATTAAAAAAAAGTCAACAACTCGGATATCCTATTATTATTTAATAAATTGTATTTTTATTTAATATTAATTTGTGTGTGTCAGTGTTCTATTTATTTATTTGTTTTATTTGATATATCGTTTTCGACTATTTTTCAAATACCTTCAAGAGTTTGTTGATGTTGAAACACCAATCCTCTTTAGAAAGACACCTGGTGTTAGTTTTTTTCTTAATTTTTTACTTTTTATTCAAAATATACCTATAAATTTGTTAATAAGCAATAAATATTGATCTATTATATTTAATTGTAATTTATTACATTAATAATTTATGTTTATTTTAATAGAATAATTTTTTTTCGCAGGGAGCCAGAGAGTTCATAGTACCGACACATGATAAAGGCAAAGCTTATTGCCTACCACAAAGTCCACAGCAGGTAAATATCTCTAATGAAATTACTTTTAAATTAATTTTTTGAAATAATATTTTATAAATTTTGATATTTTTTTAATGAAAGTTATTAAAAATAGACAAATTTTAAAAGTTATTCGAAAGGATTTAAGATATATTTTATTCATTTCCTGTAAGAAAATGGTTTAGCTAATGTATAAATGTGTGAAGTAAAAATGAAATGTGGTAACTTTGTTTCAATTTAACCGAAAAAAAAATTTTTTTTTCGAAATTTTTCGGATAATTTTAGTGAATAAATAAATAAATAAATGGTTTTTTTGATCGAATACTTTTCTACCCATGCCAGTTTAAACAGTTGCTGATGGTTGGGGGTATAGATAGGTACATGCAGATAGCAAAGTGCTTCAGAGATGAGACTGCCAAACCAGATAGACAACCAGAATTCACACAAGTTTCACAATTTTTTCACAATTTCAACATTTTTTTATCCATATTTGTAATTTTTAACGTTATTTTTCAGATTAATAATTAAAAGATATATTAATTAACCACGTATATTTACACATTTTATGTTCGTCTATAAGCTTCATTCTTTATTTGACATATGTCAATTTTCGAAAATAATTATTTGACACTTTCACAAACAAATTTTGCATTTATAATCAAATATATGCTTATTCATTAATGAATTTACTCATTTTTGCAAAAACATGTTAACACCAATATATATATATATATACATTATTTCGAACAAGTTACATATAAATATGGAATGATGTGCTTTTTTGATGAAATACTTTTACACCCATGCCAGTTTAACCAGCTACTCATATGGATAAGTATTTGAAAAATATTTGAATTTGTTTTGCAAACAGGTTGACATAGAAATGTCATTTGTTGATGTAGAAGATGTTAAGAACATAGTAGAAGGGATGCTGGTTCACTCGTGGCCTGGACATCTGAAGCCAATTCATTCTCCATTTCCTAAGATGGACTTTCACGATGCCATCAGGGTTTACGGGTCTGATAAGCCTGACACCAGATTTGATAATACAGTTGGGGAGTTTTATTTCTTGGGGTCTGATGATTTTTAAATGTGTCGTTTTTGTTTTTTTCCAGTTGTTGTTGTTGTTGTTGTTGAAGGTTTAGAAATTTTGACTTTTGGTTATTTTTGATTAAATTTGATTGTATTTCAGTTTAATGTTAATTTGTTTTTTTTTGTGGGGTGATACAGCTTTGATTATGTAAATTTTTTATTGAATTATGCCTGAAAATGAAAGTTGCCATTCTAGTTTTTTCATAAATTTTTATTTGAAATAATATTTTATTTTCACATCGAGATATTTGTTATTTTCGTTTCCAGTCGAGTTAAAATATTCAAAATATCAAATGTTTTTTTAGTTGCAAGAGGTGACGGACATCTTCGAACATTGCAATTTTACACCTCTGATGAAGTCCTTCAGGAACAGACCAATGGAGAGTATACAAGTCGTTCAGTTCCCTCACGTTTCTGTCAGTTGCTCATTAGTTATAAAAGTTTATTCAATAATTTTTCTCATTAATAAGTTTTCAGTCATTTTTATAAATAATTTTTTATTCAATTGGTTGCATTTCAGCCTTACCTGAGTAATAAAGATGTTTCATATTTGACAAAAGTTTTGAAGTCTTCTTTTCATGAGAAGCATAGAGCAGTGAGTGTCTTTTGGTCTTTTGGTTTTTGAAGCAAAACTAGTGAATCACGTTTTGTTTATAATTTCGAAATTAAAACCATAGTATCATGGCTTCGTTGTTATATTTCTAACTATGTCATGTAATTTGTTCTCAGTTTTTCGCTATCGTTCGCATTAAAGAAGATAACTCGTGGCATGGTACCCTGCACAAAATGATTGGCGACCTAACCTACAAGAGACTGGAAGAGAGGCTGCAGCTCAACCCCGGTGACGTATTCATCATTGCAGCAGGACTCGATCGAAATGCCGTCAGTTCCTTCTTTTTTTTTAAATTTTATTTTACTCTTTTTTAATTATTAAATTGAATCATTGGGTATAGATGTCTATGTAGTTATGTTGTAATCGGAACTTGTTTTTATTTCATTGCGCCAGTGTTTGACAGCAGGGAAATTCAGAGTAGAAATGGCGTCGTTACTGAAGGAGAAAGGTTTTTTATTTATCATTATTATTATTTATTATTTTATTTTTATTCATTTTTGAGAAATTTTCGAATTTTAAATATGTTTTTATCACAACATCAACAGGCATCTCAGTGTACGAAGATGATGATAGCATGAATTTTCTATGGATTGAAAATTTTCCTTTGTTTCTACCAAAAGAAGATGGGTCTGGAGGTGTATTTTGTTTTTATTAATTGTTGCCAAAATTTTTTTGGGTGTTCCTTTTGTGGCTTTTATCCGGTAATATTTCGCATATTTCAAAAAATCAAACATATATTAAATTCCAAAACTCTAAGAACGAGCTTGTGTCTAAAATTAATTATAAAATTTTATATCATTTTATACTTGAGTGAGATTTTTAATTGTATGAAATTACTTGCAGGACTTGAATCAGCTCATCATCCGTTCACAGCACCTCATCCAGATGATTTGACTTGCATCTATTCAAACCCTGAAGCAGTCAGTTCACTTTATTCTTACATTTGATCGGTCAAATTTCGTCATAATTAGAATTTTTGTCGATTGAACTTTTATAATTTTTATTTATTCATCCCATCTGGTTGTTACTTGAAAAAATGTGATTTAATGGTTTAACTATAAGGCTAGGGGATTGCACTATGACTTGGTTCTCAACGGGGCAGAAGTGGGTGGTGGCTCTATAAGGATACACAATGCTGATCTTCAAAAATATGTGCTTCAAGATATTCTCAAAGTAAACTTTTATTGCAAAATTCTTTTTGTTAAAATTTACATTCTAACGTTGTCTCATTAGGTTTTTTAAATGCAATGAATAAATGCTATATTAAACCAAAAAGCGTCTTTGTAAACCTTATTTAATTGCTTTTTGTATCATGAATTCAAACCATTCCTTTCTGATCAAATTTAAATCACAAACGTTCAACTTTCTTCACATTTACATTACAACTTCTTCAAAACTACACCACCCACTGACGCCTGATACTGACCATCACAATACAGGAAGATGCCGCTCCTCTGCAACATTTGATCGATGCTTTGAATTCAGGATGTCCGCCACATGGAGGCATAGCTCTTGGTAAGTTTGGTTTTTACCTCAATTTTTTTCGTCTTGACTTTAATTTTCATTCTCATTTTTGATAAACTGAGTTACAAAATTTACACTAATACTACTGCAAAAATTTTGTTTATAATTTAACAGCTGTACTGAGTTTGTATATCAAAATTTGTCATCATTCCTTTGGTCTAATATTTTACGATAAATGAAGTGAATAAGCCCTTTCTGAAGTTGGAATATTTTTTAATTTTCTAAAATTTCATAAATTTACAAAACAGGAGTCGATAGATATCTGTCAATCATCTGCAACACCCAGTCAATACGAGACGTCATCGCCTTCCCGAAATCAAGTGAAGGAAAATGTTTGATGTCTCAAGCTCCTTCCACGATAAGCAAAGATGATATGGAATATTATCACTTAACTGTAAAAGAATAGATTCTGTTACAAAATTTGAGCCAATGTTTTCAACTGTGCAAAACTTGTGATATGTGTTGTTTTGTAGGTAATTTTTTTTACTTTAGTTTCTCAAAGCCGTTCTTTATTTTATCTTTGTTATTTTATTTAACTTTTTTCTGATTAACTTTGTTTATTATTTAGATGAATGTGTAGAAGTCATGTATCAAACTTTCATTTTGAATTTAAACAAATAAGTTAATTTATTAAATTTCAAAATGTTAGGTTAATTGTTAGAAACACATAAATTAAAAGATGTACAATAAATAATTTTTTACACGAATATTTTGAATATCTAATGCAAAATTAATGTTTTTTAATTGAGCGTTGATCTGAGTTTTTCAACACACATCTTAAATTGATTTTTCTCTCTCAGCAAATTATCATGAAGTGTTTGAACTTTCTTCTCAATCTCCCTCAAGGCCACAAGTCTTTCACGTATTTCTGAATTTTCCACCTCTCTTCAAATAAAATATTACAACTTTATTTTAAATTAAAATGAAAATACATTTTATAATACTAATTTTATAATAATATCATAATACTAACGAAACAAAGTCAGCCACTTTATCAACAAGATCTTCTAAAGTCTTTCGAACTAGAATAAATAAAAAATTTCAATTAACAAATATGTTACTATTATATAATAATATTATTACAATTTCAAAAAATAAGCACTAAATAATTAAACTAAAAAACTGGTACGTTTTCTTTTCAGATCATCACTTCTACTCATTTCAGCTTTTTCTTCTTTAGTCTCACTTGGCTGCTTTTCCATAGGCTTGACATGAGGAGCTTACAGAAAATCAGATATTAATTTTAAAAAGATACATTTATAAATTAAATAGGATGTGTGGGTATTGTGATGAACAAAAAAAAGCTACAAAGTTCTGTAACTCACTTTCTTGACTGGGCTTCTCAGGTCTTGCCAGTTTACGTTTCTGAAACTGAATTAAGTCCCAAATAATTAATTGAATAGAAAAGTTGTTTGAATGTACTTAACTATAGACTATAGTATAGTCACTGTACTATACAAGTATACAACCTCATTATAAAGATTATTCTCTGAGTTGTTCTGAATACTTGGTGTTGACACTTCCTTGAAAGTGATTATCTTTGACCTAAAAAGTCACATAGAAATGAACTGAAGATGATTTTACAGGAAAAGTTTGAAATTTTTTAATGAATATTTAAAAATCATACATCTTTTCTGGAGTCACAAGACTTTCGTAAGATGACCCATTGAAACTCAACTCAAAATCACTAATTCCGGAATCCGAACTCGAGCCAAGTATAGACGAAGAAAAAAAATTGAACTGAAAAAAATTTGTTTAAATTTATAATTTGGCATCCTTATCATAATAAAAATAAATAAGTAACATCTGAGTCTAACCTCACTCATTTTAATTTAACTTTAATCAAAATTTATAAATTTGTCGTCTGCTGAAAACGGAAGTTAAATGCCATGGTAATGCGTTCTGTTGTTTTTTTTCTTGTTTTTTTTTAGCGCTGTACAAAGTTACTCCAAACAATTGTAAAGAACATATCTATGGTAGAGAATCACTAAATTTTACCGAGACTGCCCTATCTTATTTTCTTTTTCATGAGCTTAGCTAAAAAAGAAACTTTAAGACTAAAGTCTCCACAATAACTAGTTTAGGTAGGGTTGAGATAACACCCGATCCAAGTACCCAGTGCTTGTCCGTTGTCCACTGTGCAAGGGATGGAGATTGAAGGGGTATTTAGGCTAGCCTTACAACATATACTCATTAAAATATTTAAGATATCAATAGTTAGGGTAATTGAATAGGTAGATTGGATTATTGATCTAAAAAAGCAATTTGAGATGTATGCAACGATAAACTTCCAGATGAGAATCTTCTACTTCTCAATCTTGGTTGCTCAAGAGACTTGGCGTTAAGTTGTTTATCAACTCTAGCTGGCCGATGGTAGCCATTCATCAAAACGGTGGCACTTTAATGACAGTCTCGTTGATGATTGACTGCCAAAATTAAAGCCGGCAAGACTCGACGGAAATAAATACACACACGATTTTGATTGTTATTTAAATTAGAGAAGGAAAATTATTTCATTCATCACTGCTACATTTGTACACTTAAAAATGTATAGTAATATATATCTTTTAATATAAATATATTGAAATTATCTATTTATAATGAGCTTTCTCAAAATCTTGTGATTCAACAAATGTAAAAAATTTCTACATTGTAAATTCAAAATTCCCCTTTGTGCGTAGGTATGTTTGAAATCAAATGCACTGTTATTGCCATTAAAAAAATCCTCTGTTCTTTCTTACCCGTCTCTCTCTTTCTCTTTCTTTCTTTCTTTCTCTCTCTCTCTCTCTCTCTCTCTCTCTCTTACTTTATTGCTTTCGCTCTCTTTTCTTTTCTCACTTTCTCACATACTTTGCCATATTATGTTTCACTATTATTCTTTTTTTTATCAGTCTTTTCATACATTATTCTCTCTAACCATCTCTCTGCCTATGCTTTATTGCTTTCTCTCTTTTTCTTTGTCAACTTTTCTACCTATCTCTCTTTCTCACTCTCTCTCTCTCTCTCCTCTCTCTCTCTCTCTCTCTCTCTCTCTCTCTCTCTCATCTAGCTCTCTCACTCAGTTTTTGTTGATTACGACTACTGAGTATCGTTCTAACTGACAATGAGCAAGATTACGCAAGATTCATCAATTTATATCTCCTATTATTCGTATATATATATATGTGTGTGTGTGTATGCTTGTGTGTGTGTTTGCGTATGTGTATGTTTGTTTGTGTGTGTGTTTGTGTGTGTCTGTGTGTATTTGTTGTATTCGGGTTTCCCAGCAATTATGTTTTTTTGAAGAATAAACACCTTATTAAATTTAATTTAATTTGTGTTTGTGCGCGCACGTGTGTGTATGTATCCGTGCGTATGTATGTGCGTGTGTGTATGTGTGTGCGTGTATCTGTGTGTGTGTGTGTGCGTGTGTCTGTGTGCACGATCAAATAATTTATAAATAATAACAAAATAATTATTACTCATCAGGATTATTCGGGGAATTAATGTGATCATTGACAAGCAAATTTCATGCTGCTCTTTTTATGATTCATGATGACTTGTGCTGTTGAAAACTAATTCTAGTATTAATGTCATAGTAGTTGTAGTTGTTGCATTGGTAGCAGAAGCAGTAGCGACAGCGGCAGCTGTAGTACTACATATAGTAATACTAATAACACTACAATTGTTGTTGTTGTTGTTTTTGTTACTGAGTGCCTAGCTTCTACGTCAAGCATTCAATTTTACATGCTGTTAAAGCTGCAAGTTTTTATTATTATTATTGTTGTTGTTGTTATTGTTGTTGTTATTGTTGTTCTTATTTATTTTTATTGTTGCTATTACGTTATATTATTATTATTATTATTAATTGAACTTGGCATTGTCAGGCTTTTACTGTCTCAATTATGATTTAAATTGTTGCTGTTATTGTTACTGTTATTGTTATGCTAATTATTGTTATTGTTGTTATTATTATTATTTTTATTAGATGTGAACTTCAAATACTGGTGCTATGGGTAAGCTTCTTAGAGACTGTGAACAAAAACAAACAACAATTATAGCCATTGGAATCCAACATATTTATTTATTTGACATAATATTCACAACAAATAATTATATTATGTTATAATAATATTACGAATAATAATTTTTATACTATATAAGTAATTAAAAATTAATTACTTTGAAACCAAACCAATTAAAGATGAGAAATGTTAAATCACTTAAAATATTAGTACTAAATATAATAATTTTATTTTTTAAAAACGTTTCTGGCGATTATTCTGCTTCGAGATGTTACAACAATACCGACAATATTCAACTCTGCTACACGTACATAACCGAGATATTAGATGCCGACGATCGTCAAAAATCCGACTTCGCTTGCCCGACCGGTTCATACCTCCTCGAGTTAAGAAATGATACCACACTCGTCATTTTTCAAAAATTCATTAATGATTTCAAATCGGTATTCTATAAAAAACTGACATTCCTGTTGAATTTAAAACTAAATACCGACAGCAAATGGATTGCCGTTGATGACAGCACGACACTGACTTCCGATTCTTCTAACGGTTACGGTTATGCTTACCTGAATGTTACCGGACCGAATAAATTCGAAATTTTGGAAGACAGACCGACGAATAAATACCGATTCCTGTGCGGAAATAATGGTACGAGTATTTTTTTTCTCTTATTTAATCTTCTAAAAATAAATCATTATTTATTTTAATAATTACTTTTTATAGATTATAACTTCATTTTGATCATTTTTTCAAAGAATATAAACAAATATGTATGTAATCGAATGTCTGATTTTCCTAATGAGAAATTTTCGATTAGTGAAAATTTGAAAATGGTTTTCAGTCGATCTGACGTGATATTTCTAATCAATCAATCTAACCCGAAACTATTACTACTACTGCTACTATTACTACTGCTGACACCGCTACTACTAGTACTACTACTACTACTACTACTGCTACTACTACTACTACTACTGTTGCTAATACTTCTACTAATAATAATAACGATGTTTCGTCAACCAACTGGCTGTTAAAACGAAGCAAGTTGCACTAGTAAAAAGCCGAATGTTCATACGGATAACGCAAGAATCATTCTTGAAAATTCTTCATACAACCACAACAACAACAACGACAATAAAGGCCACAAACGATACGACAAACATGTAGCTTATCTGTACAACATAACACAACGTAGTACATTTAATCATTCAAACACAGTTTAAAGTTGTATTGTACTTACGAAAAGTATTTTATAATATCTGAACAGTAGTCACATGTGTACACAAGTTTCGATTTTATATTGAATTTAGACTATTTCAATTTAAACTATTTCAATTTAATATTCTTATGCACCAAAATAATTAAAACAACACACAAAATTCTAACACAAACATTCAGATAATTACATATCTCATCTATACAAATGCTCTGACGTTTTGTAAAGTCTTCAAAATGACCCAGAAAATAAAATTTTTAAGGATTGTATAGTTACACCTTCAAAAAATATCTAAGCGATTAAGTACCAGATATTTTATACCTCAGATACTCCGATAGAGCAACCAATGCCGTGGTACTCTGCCAGAAATTTTTGCATCTTTAGAGATACCGACTTAACTGTTGTCAGTAGCACTGGCCGAAGCGAGCAATTTAAAAACCTACCTGTTGGTCAGTACTGGATTGGTCATTATAAAGAATACTGGACTTGGGAGAGCTCTGGTATTGTATTTTATTGTTTTGTATAGTATGGCATTGTATCTTATTGTATTGTATGGCATTGTGTCTTATTGTATTGTATTGTATAGTATGGCATTGTATCTTATTGTATTGTATTGTATGGTATGGCATTGCATCTTATTGTATTGTATGTCCGTATATATATGGAGGTATGTCATTGTATCTTTACGGTAGGCGGTTGAAAATTGCTACTTAAATATAAATAACAGTAATTATTGTTATCATAAAATCATAATTTTTCCAATTTCAAGGCTCGAAAGTAAGATACTCGAATTGGCGAGAGGACTACCCGAAGTTGGTATCGGATAGTTCCGGTCACACAAACGTTTCAGCCTATTTTGACACTCTGTTATGGAACAACAATAAATATTACAATTACTATCTGGTCTGCGCCAATGGTTCGCCTCATTTATATTGCTATTTATTTTGTTTAATACATTATTTATTTATTTAGTTGATTTTTTATTCAAAAGTTTTTTTTATTTTAAAAAATTAACTTATTTTTTGCTTGCATCTGTTATTTTATGTTTGCGGTGGTTGATGTTTGGATGGTTGAAGCGGGTAGTCCAGTTGTTAGGCAGGTGAACGTCTGTCACATGCAATGTGTGTGTGTGTGTGTGTTTGGGTGTGTTGTGTGTGTGTTGTATGTGTGTCTGAGTGTGTGTTGTGTTTGTGTGGGTTTGTGGTTGTGTTTGTGTGTGTTAGTGTGTGTGGTGTGTTAGTGTGTGTGTGTGTGTGTATGTGTGTGTGTGTTGTGTGTGTTGTGTGTGTGTGTGTGTGTGTGTGTGTGTGTGTGTGTGTGTGTGGATTCGCTATCGCAGTGTGTGTTGCTTGCTAGCATCTCTGAGAGTTAATTAAGATATAATTAATAGTATTAACTTATTAATTTATTCATTTATTAAATTGATTAATTTATTCATTTTTGTCTTTCAGAAACAGACTACAATGATCCGAGCAAAAATAATAACATTACTACTACTAGTACTACAACCACTACAAATAATAATAATAATAATAATATTAATAGTAATAATAATATTAATAGTAATAATAATATTAATAGTAATAATAATATTAATAGTAATAATAATAATAATAACAATAATAGCAACCAAGATAATGTTACACTCAGCACCAAAAATTCTGATGGTGAAAAATTGAAACGTAATTAATTTAATCCATATTTTTTTGTTTTTTTTTCATATTTGTACTACTACTACTGCTACCACTACTACTACCATTATTGCTACTACTTCTTCTACTACTATTACTATTACTACTACAACTTCTTCTACTACTACTACAACTACTACTACTATTGTACAAAATATTTATACTACTACAATTGCATAATAACAATATTAGTTATAATGATAATTAAACACACAGTGAACATAGCATTAGGCATCTCCCTCCCTCTACTTGCCATCATCATCGTTGTCTTCATCATCGTCGTCGTCATCATTCCGCGTCAGCGTCGTAAGCGACACAGCAGCAGCAGCAGCAACGACATCAGCCCTTACGAAGTTCAACCCACGTCAGCCACAACGAAATCCATCGCAGTATCGTCACCAATGACAAAACAGCAGAATCGAACTCCATCCGCGCTTACTACAATGTCTATGGTCTCCATTCCGACCTATGATAATAACTTCACTGATGATCCCGCCCAGCATATTTATTCCGAACTAAATAGGTACGTGTGCATGAATGAATGAATGAATGAATGAATGAATGAATGAATGAATGAATGAATGAATGAATGAATGAATGAATGAATGAATGAATGAATGAATGAATGAATGAATGAATGAATGAATGAATGAATGAATGAATGAATGAATGAATGAATGAATGAATGAATGAATGAATGAATGAATGAGTGGTTAAATAAAAAATTACATAAATGAATGCGTTTGAAAATAATTTTCTTGCAGTGAGGAAGTTGGTCTTCGACCGACCGGCTCCCAACTACTTCTACTCTCTCCATCGCTATCGTCACTGACACCCCCAAAACCATCATCACAAAAAATATTACGATCGTCATTATCTTCGTCATCATCACCATCACCACCTCCGCGAATATTATCATCACCATTTCCATCATTACCAGCACCGCCACCGATTTCGACACCACCATCTTTTCCACAATACGCCATCCCTACCATGGACTCACCGGTTTCCAAACTCGATCCTCCGAATATTCGTTCGAATGCTCCGACAAACGGTGCTGTGCAATCGGTTTACGATAGCGATATTATGTCCCATCTCAACAAGAGATAAATTTTGTTACTTTTCGATTTGCATTGAAGACATGGGCACGATTTACGCCGCTGTGTAATTAATTTGACCAGCAAACTGGAAAGTCCAATTTAATTTTTATTTTTCATTTTTGCGTGTACATAAATAAATGTAAATTATACTTTATAATCTATTATTTTTAAATTGCACATTATTTTAATTAATCATATGTATTTAATTTTTCGTAACAGAAGAAATAAATCAATTGCTTGTTCATTATAAATAAAAAATTAAAACCTACAAGTTAAATTTGGTTATTTAGTAAAATCAAAGTCAAACCTGGTATAAAAATGTGAATTAAAAATTTATATGCAAACTCGAGCGATTTAAAGTATATCTAATCGAAATTCATTTTGAGATCAGAAGCAATGTATTCTACTAGTCTATAAACCCATTAACAACCAAAATAATTATGTTATAATACGATTTATTAATTTCATGGTGACAAATTCTCAAACTAATTTCTATTATTCAGAAATTGCTATGGCCTAAAATGTAACATTCCTAACTATTTTTGAATATCAAAAAATTAAAAACAAAATCATAATTGCGACAACTGCACAGTTTTCTTTCACGAAAAAAACAAAAATTGAAAACCTTTTCATGGCTCACAATGAAATTTAAAGATAGGAATTGAACTATAGCACATTTTATGGTCAATAATGGAATTTAAATATAGGAATTGAGCTATAGCACATTTTGTGGTCTACAATGAAATTTAAAGATAGGAATAGACCTATAGCATTTTAGTTTAACACCAAAATTTCCCGTGTTAGAATATAATGGATGGGCAACATACGCTCTTGTCTCCTAGCCAAACTTATAATCGGAAAATTAAAGTTAAGTTTGTTGATTTTTTCAAATCCACACGTGCACAAATAAAGGAATATTCCAATTATTAAACACATATTTATCGTTATTTATTAATTTTTTATTAATTATTATTTGTTATAAG
The DNA here is from genome assembly GCF_000326865.2 of Helobdella robusta. Taxonomy (NCBI): domain Eukaryota; kingdom Metazoa; phylum Annelida; class Clitellata; order Rhynchobdellida; family Glossiphoniidae; genus Helobdella; species Helobdella robusta. The sequence continues at coordinate 696,859 of NW_008704981.1, read as the reverse complement.
TTATTATACATACATATATCCGTGTATGTCTGTATATATGTGGTGTTTGTTTGCATTATTTGACATTAACATTAATAATGTTTTATTATTATAAATACACACCACACGCACACACAAACACGAACACCAACACACAAACAAACACATACAATCACATGAAAAAACACACAAACACACACACATAGGTATACGTATGTGACATTTTATTATTCTACATAAATATATATCAACAGACGTTATTACATTGAATCATCCTTCCTTAGTTTGCTTATTCATCAGTTTTAGCACCGGGACATTGTCTAACGCTTGAGCTATTAGAATGAAGGTATGTATGCATTTATAACTTTAAGTCTGCTAAAGTTTCGTGTGTGTATGTTTATAATTCGGTATTTTACTCTAAGCGATTCATATCGCTTAGTTTCGATATTGAGTTTTCAACTTCTATAAATATATAATTATATATATTCTCTTTCTTTTACAGTTTTTTGATCGAGAAAATATTTAATATGAATAATATAGTACCGTATATTCTGTTGACGTTCATTAATTTTAAATGTTCTTTCACTGATGATGGCGTGTCTCGATGTTTTCCTCCTGATAATGATAGAAATGAAATGATTTGTCTCAAATATCATTCTACTAAATCGGATATAGAGAGCAGTCAAATCGCGGATGTAGACAAAATGTGTTGGTCTTTTAATATGACGTTACTAGAAATTCGCAACGCTTTCGTCAACTCCATTCTGAACGACTTCAAGACACAGTTTTCAAACTCTTTAAAGGAAAAATTACCATTCATACTTAATTTGCGTAAGGATGGAGATGACAGCTGGTATAGCGGAAACACATTATTTAATAATCTTAACATTTTAACAAATAACAATGAAAAACTCCCGATTGACGAGCAGACTTATAGCTTTAGTAACCAAAATTTTCCTTACAATTACGCGAAGTTTATCAAAAAAGAAACCCAAATAAGATTGAAGGGAGCGAATGCTTATTATAAGCTATGGTTTCTATGTTCCGACGGTGAGAATTTTTGATTAACTTTAAAGATAGCGCGAAAATAATTCATTTCATAATGTTTTAAAAGGAAAAGTTGTCCAATTAAATTTCACATGGTACGAAGCTATAAATCACTGTTCAATGCAGAATAAAGATTTGTACGTGATCAATAATGACCTGAAAAACTTGGATGTACCTGATGGTCAATATTGGATTAATCTTTACAGACAATACTGGACTTGGAAATCGTCTAAAAGTAATCCTTTGTTAAATAACCTTCATTTAAATTAATAATTTTTATGAAATTAATTATAACAATGTACAGGTCTGATATATTCAAATTGGGCTGATAATAACCCACAACCAAGTCAGCCGTCCTGGGCATTTGACTTAGTTGTGGCAGATTGGGAAGATTTAAAATGGTCAAATGAAAACCGTTCACAAGCATACGTGATTTGCATGAATGGTTAGAAACACATTTCTTAAAAGCCACTATTTTATTTTTTTTAAATTATTTCGTCTGACTTGGCTCATGTTAACGTCTACTTCTATTTTGATTGTTTTCAAAGAACTAAATAACTCATAAACATTATTTCCAAAATAGCAATTAATCGTTGACAAGATTTCTACACCCGAAACAATTTTTCGCTACGTTTAATTTTAAAATAAGTAATGTTGCTTATACCAGCTAACAACCTTTTTTTGAGTGTCGCGGTTGTGTAATAATTAAATTGTCCGGCAGTAATGTCGTAGTGACTGGGTTCGAATGCAAGGTGATCCCTGCCTGTCACACGCAGTGCTTGAATTTATATGCGTCGTGTGTCCTTTCTTGATACTTCTGAAAAATATTTTAAAAAATTAGAAAAAAAACTTGCCCACCCAGGATCTGTAACAGATTCTCCTACACTTGTTGACGCAAACATAAACTTCAGTGACGGCAATAGCCCACCTAATAAGCCAGCAGGTTAATTAATGACTGGAAAATCTTTTTTCATATGGATTGAGGTAAATTTTTATTCTAAAATAACTTTTTTAGCAGATGACATTTGCAGTTAGAAATTGACTAGTTTATCGTCAATAATAAAATAGAATTTAATTATAATGTCCTACTATAAGCCTTACGAACATGATTAAAACCAAAGACAACCTAGCCAAAAGTTAAAATTTATTTCCAACCGGCTACTTGTTTAGTGGGTGCACTATTATTAAAAATTTCCATGGAACTAATCAATAAAAAATCCTTTTTTTGATTGATTATTATTAAAGTATCATTTTAGTGTTGTTAAAGTTTAAAAGTGTTCAGTTATTAGTTACAACTAATAATAATAATAATATTTACCAAATTACTAATTAAACAGTTAAATATTACCTAAATACTAATTAAATTACCTAAATATTAATTAAATTAATCGCACTGTACGTACATAATGTGACAGTGATTGGTATGGCAGTTGGCATATCAGTGGGTGTCGGAGGTATGGTTCTCATCGTCTTCGTCGTCATCTTTTCAGTACTGTGTGTTAGAAAAGGCAGAAAACATCTTCCTGGCAGCAATGGAATTACTACTAATAGTATTAATAATACTAACACTGACGATGACGCTGGTAGTAACGCTTACTACGCGAGGCCTATGAGAGAGTCTGAGAGAAGTGGTGATTACCACACGTATGATGAGGTCAATGAAGCCGCTACTGCTTATTATAGTAATCAGTAAGAATAGTTTTATTTTGCTTTTTAAAATGTTTTTTAAGATATAGTCTGTGTATATTTCATTTTTCATGAGAATTAATTCAAATTTATCAGAAATTTGTAGTTTCGCAGTAATATTTTCAGATTTTTTTTAATCTAAAATGTATTTTACAATCTCTTCGAGAAGTTTACTCTAAAAAGCGCTAAATAAATAGCCAAATGCCAAATCAAAAATCATGAAAAATGTTTAAATTAAACACATAATCCATACCACATAAAACCAACACCTAGCATTTTCAACCATACACAAATTTCAAATTAGAAGCCCAACACCACTTAGCCCAACGCCAACCACCAAAATCACCCAACACCAACTACACCACCCAACACCCATCAGTCACCCAGAATACGCCGAGGTTGTACCATCAGGCCATCAGACGAAAAGCATTTACCCAAACTCGAATGCCAAAATGAAGTACGTTGAAATCGCATCCAACTTGCCATCTGCATCAAAGAACAAAGCTGATTACTACAACTTCCTTGAAAATCCAACCGAAACATCAACCGATCTACCGACCGATATACCGACCGGTATACCGACCGGAATACCGACGGATAATACGCTGAAAAGAACAGAAAAGTATGAAGTTATGCCCGGTTTAATGTACTCTACAGTTAAACGCTAAAGGTCGAAATTTAAATTTTCTATATTTTGATAATTTGGAAAAAGACGTTAAACATTTTAAAGTGAATTTATTTAAAACTGATATTATATTTATTTTATTTTATTCTTATTTTATTCCATTTTCAAACATTTTGCCAAATTCCATAAAAGAGTAAAACTAACTGAAAATTTTTTATGATCAGCCAGCTTTGTAAATGTTGGTCCGTTGTTTTTCTCATGTTTAATATAACCTTTAACATCTTAAAAAATCTATTGAACGTTTAAGTGTGTGTGTGTGTGTGTGAGTGAGTGTGTAGATATGTGTGTGTGTGTGTGTGTCGTGTGTGTGTGTGTATTGCGCGTGCTTAAATTTGTATTCAATTTAATTATTCTAAACGTTTTCTTCATAGCAACTTTTCAAATTATTGAGTATTTAGTATTACAAAATTTTCTTTAGAGTTACCGATAATTTGTACAAGATGATCTTTTTAACTTTTAAAAACTCCACGTATTAGAGTGTAGAGATTGTAATAATATTACTTCAAATACATACATATATATGGTACATTTTATTTACCTGATGTTTGAAGATACCTCTGTCAAGAGATCCATGCCTATTATCATTTGCTATGCAAATAACGCCTGATTCTGTACCTATATGTCTTCGTATGAATACGCTTGAATTGTGTTAAAGAGAGCAACACTCTCTCTCTCTCTCTCTCTCTCTCTCTCTCTCTCTTTCTCTCTTTCTTCCTCTCTTTCTCTTTCTCTCTCTCTCCCTGTTGTTTACGTGATTGCATATTTAACTAGCAGCTTCGTTATATTCAGCAAAGCGCATAATACATAAAAATAACATTTTTTTATATGGGATAATGATAATGATGATGATGACGACGATGATGATGATGACGGTGATGATGATGATATTGATGGTGATGATTATGACAAAGATGATGAAGATTTTATACAAATTTTTGGCATATTTTTCCAAATGAATTGAAGTTTTCCATAGAATTTCATTCGTTTAATTTTTTGATTTTTTTTAAATTTTGGATGAATGAATGAAAGAATAAATGAATGAAAATTTTTTTTTTTTTTTGAAAAATTCAAGGTTGTACGTATGATTATGTGAATATAGAATTATAGATAAATTGTACATCTAAAAAGACACACTTCTTAACACACAAAGGCGTTTTATTCTTTTGACAAAAAATATATGGACGAAAAAAGAAACAAGCAAACGAATGGCAAGCATGTGACCAAATGACCAAACTCAAGTCTATCTCAAGAGAAGAACTAAGAATAGAGAGAGAGAGAGAGAGAGAGAGAAAGAGAGAGAGAGAGAGAGAGAGAGAGAGAGATAGGAGTTGAGTGAAAGGAAAGTTCATATTAGAAACACTGAAGTGACTCGTGACAAAGGTTTTCGGTTCAAAACCTTTCGAATGCCTAAGGAAGGATAGTTTGGTCATTAGGGTGTGGTATGTGTGTGTGACTGTGTGTATGTATGTGTGTGTGTGACTGTGTGTGTATATGTGTGTGTATGTGTCACTGTGTGTATGTGTGACTGTGTGTGTGTGTGCGTGCGCGTGTGGTGTGTTTGAGATTGTTTGGATATGTGTGTGCGTGCGTGTGTGTGGTTTGTATGTAGGACTGTGTGTGTGTGTGTGTGTGTGTGTGTGTGTGTGTGTGTGTGTGTGTGTGGTGTGTATATGTGTGGTGTGTGTGAGATTGTTTGGATGTGTGTGTGTGTGAGATTGTTTGGATGTGTGTGTGTGTGCGGGTATGTTATATAGTACTTATGTAAAGGTTTACTGTGTATGTGTGTGTGTTTGTAAGTGGAGTGTTTATGGTTTCTATGTGTTAAATTATGTGTCTGTGTTTTTGTTGGTGTAGTTTACTTTTAAATTTATCACGGACATGAAAGAGATTAACATATTAATGTGATTGATGCAACAAAAACACATTCACGCACACGCGCTTATAAACATAACGACAACTAAACTACCACAACGACAACAATGACAACCGCAACGACAAACGCAATTGCAACAACAACAACCTCAAAACAACTTTGAAACACAATAACAACACAACAATTACTACTACTACTACTACTACAGCTACACAGCAACTACTACTACAACTACGCAACAACGACAAGAACACAACAACAACAACACAGAAATGCAATTTATTCTGACCAATTTTTGCTTAGCACCTGTGTGGTCACTGGAGTTTGCAGCACAATGCAGAAGATTATTGAGGTGAGAAGTTGAAAATAGTTATAAAGTTGACATTCTTGTTGTTTTTGTGGCTGTTTGCTGAGATGTGGTTCTTATTGTGTTGTTGTGTTTGTTGTTGTGTTGTTGAAAATATGTTGCTTTGTTGTTGTTTGATTCTGTGTTGTTGTCGTTGTGTGTTTTGTTTGTTGCTGTGTTGTTGATAATATGTTGCTTTGTTGTTGTTTGTTGCTGTGTTGTTGTTGTGTGTTGTGTTAGTTGCTGTGTTGTTGATAATATGTTGCTTTGTTGTTTTTTGCTGCTGTGTTGTTATTGTTTGTTGCGTTTGTTGCTGTGTTCTTTACAATATGTTGCTTTGTTGTTTTTTGTGTAATACACACACACACACACACAAACACACACAAACACACACAAACACAAACACACACAAACACATACACACACAAACACACAAACACATACACACACAAACACACACACACAAACACACACACACAATCATCGTACAGGACACAGCATTGCGCATACTTGCCGTTAACCTGCGGTTCACTTGCTTTAACAAGGGACATTTACTTAATGATGGATGCGTGTGTATGTAGTTGTTTGTGTGTTTGTTTGTGCGTTTGTTTGTGTTGTTGTTTGTATGTTTGTTTGTTTGTATGTGTAGTTGTTAGTTCAACAAGAGACATTTACTTAATGATGGATGCGTGTGTATGTAGTTGTGTGTTTGTTTGTGTTGTTTGTTTGTATGTTTGTTTGTATGTTTGTTTGTTTGTATGTTTGTTTGTATGTGTGGGTGTTTCTGTGGTAGTATGGGTTTGTGTTATTGGTTGTTTGTGTTACTGTACTTTGTGGGTGCGATGTATTTTAGCTGCTTGTGGTGTTTTTTACTGTTGCGATCGTCACCATCATCACCACCATCATCATCATCATCATCGTATTAATCATTGCCATCAGTACCGCCATCTTTACCATCATCATAGTCACAACCATCATCATCATCATCATCATCATCATCATCACCATCATCATCATTATCATCATCATCATCATCATTATCATCATTATCATAATAATCACTACCACCATCGTCGTCGTCGTCGTTGTCGTCATCCCAAGCTGACCGGACGTAGTTTATTTATTAGAGAAGCCGGCCAGCGAGATGACAACGTCGGCATTTGAACCCGGGACATCTCGGTCGAAAAGTCGCATAGCGAACATGCAGGTAGGCATTGTTGCGTGATTGGTTATTTCTGTTTGATGACGACGACTATGATGATGGTGATGATGATGATGATGAAGACGATGATGATGATGAAAGCTGCTTTGATTATAAATGTTATAATATGTGATGATGATATTAATGATGATTACGTAAAATCATCACGGACAATTATTATTATATAAAATTATATAATGTTTGTTTTGTGTGTGTAACAACATAAACCCTGTAACTTGGACGCGACACCAGCACATAATCACACACACACACACTCACATACATAAATACACACATACATACAAACAAACAAACATACATAAACACATCTAATCACACACTTTATTTAACCATTAATTTAGACTAACTTTCGTTAACTGTAAATTGTATGCAACAAGTGTATTGTCACCATATACAAATTTCAAAATAGTTGAACTCATCTTTGATTCGCTGACATTAAGATTACGTGATAGGTTTCAAGAGCCAATCAGTATGCGACATCTCAGATGGACCCGTCCGTTAAATGTTAATTTTGAATGGTTTGTCGATTTTGATTGGTTGAGCGCAAATTGAGACCACACACACACACGTTTGATTTGTTTTTTAGCTTTTATTTTCAACAATGAAAGAATAAATAATTTAGAATTAATTACAAATAATATTTATTTACATTTAATTTACATTCAAAATCAAATGTTTAAATAAAACATTTAAAAATCATAATATATAAAAAGGTCTATAATTTGCACATGATATAGAATCATCGTGAAATCGTAAATGTGTGACTTTGGTAATTTTTAAAAATATGTAAAAAATTTCAAAAATCCTCCAAAAAAAAGTTTAAACAAAAGATCATAAATAGTGTAAATTTTCAAAATGGCCGCCAGACGTTTTCCTGTTCCTCTTTCATGTTTTTTCCAGCGTCCGATTTACAGAAACTACGATCAACATCAATTTTATCACCATCATCACCATCAACATCAATTTTATCACCATCATCATCATCACCATCAACATCATTATCACGAACAACATCTACGTCATCATCGTCTTCACCCTCATGTGTTAATGATGTAACAGCATCATTCGTTCCATGGTTGGCCGGTTGTATGGGTGAAATTTGATGTATCGATGATAATGATGGTGACGACAGAGGCGGTGATGATGATGATGATGACATTAACAATGATGATGAGGATGATGATGACGAAGAAGAAGAAGATGACGATAATGATGCTAGCATGTCTGAAAACGGAGTTGAGTGAACGATATGTAGCAATGATAATGATGATGGTGGTGACGATGGTGATAATGATGACGAGGAAACATCGGGTAATGATGATGATGATGATGATGATAATTTTAATGGTGATTTCGATAATGATGGTGATGATGATGATTTTGGTGATGATAATGATGACTTCAACGGTAAGAAAGAGCCTAAATAAGAGTTACAGTTGTCGTTTTGTCTCTCTCCTTGCTGGCGTAGATGTTGAGAGCAGTGCTGATAATGATCTTGTTGTAGATGTTGATGATGATGATATTGGTGCTGTTGTTGATATGACGCAAATTTATAGGGATGTGATGTGTTTTTAACAGATTTATTGTTGAAACATGAATTAGATTTTAACGTCTTTGTGACCTTGATGTTGGAGAACATGTTGCATTCAATGTTGACAACATTCTTATAACATCTGTTGTTAGGCATCGTTTCAACATTGTTGTTGTTGTGGCGGCTGCCGTTGTTGTTGTTGTTGTTAGTGTTGGTAATTTGAGAAGAACTATTTAAGTTGCGATTGTTCAACGAAGACACGCTTGTCACATTCTTTAGTTTGTGGTTGTTGTTGGTAACAGCAGTGTTGTTATGCAAGATGAGGTTGTTGTTGTTGTTGCTTTTGTTGTTGTTGTTGTTGGCTGGTATGTTATTGTTTGTTGGTGGTGCAGTTATTGTGGTGTTTGAAATGATGTTGTTAGTTTTGTTGAAATTAGGAACCAAGCTAGGGTCTGTAAAGTTTTCTTTGTTGTTCATATTCCTAGATAAATCGCTGACGTTCAAATGTTGATGACCGTAATGGTTTAAATAAACGTTAAGATTTTTGTTTTCCTGGCTGTTAAATTGTGAGCTGAGAGCAAAATTCATGTTTTTTTGAAGAAACATAATCAATGGATCTAGACCATCTGCATTTGGCTGAGCTGGATGATGATGAGGATGATAAAGATGTTGATGATGATGACGACGATGTAGTTGCATGTACGCATGAACTTGTTGCATGCAGGCCTGGTAACCTCTGCTCATCCCTTCATGCAACTTCCGCTCCAGATCTCTCACGTGATCTACAGTCTTTTCCAAGATATCTGCCTTCTCAAGATGACTTCCGGTTGTTGATGATGATTGTGTAGGAAGAGGATTTGATTGGATGAGAATGTCCTGGAGTTGTTGGAGGCACCTATCTATCCTCTCCCTCCTCAATCTCTCCACCACCACCTTCCTCATCTGCTTGAGTGAAAATTTTTAGTAGTTTTTGTTAAACTTATCATTAAAGTTTGTTTTACTTGTTTCTAATTAATTAATTTATTAATTAATTGTCTCTAATTAATTGTTTAATTTAAATCTGGTTGATTGGGTTTTTAAAAAAATGTTAAGAATGTACTTATTCGCCACTCACCTTTCGTTTCTCGTTCTTCAAAGTTGTTGAACTGTTTTCAAGATAGCCGCTGTCATGTGTGTTGTTGTTGTAATTGATGTTGTTATTGTAATTGATGTTGTTGTTGTAATTAATGTTGTGTCTGTTGTTGTTGTTGATGATGTTGTTCAAATTTTCAAAATTTATTTTTGGCTTCATGTTTTTTGATGTTTATTGATGATCCAAACTATTTCAGCCGACAAACCAAGAAGAAAGATTAATTTTTTTCTTCTTTACAATCGTATAATGTCTAAAATTAAATTAATTTCTAATTGAACTTTTGAAAAGTTCAATAATATTGAAAATAAACAAATTAACTTCTGGCGATGAATTTTATTGACTGAATACACCATATAAAATTTTGGTATGAACTTTAAATTTTCACAAAACAATTAAATAACAATGTTAATGACATTATTTAAAACAGCTACTACATCAAACAATTCTTCCAGAACACTTTCAACATACAAAATAACGGCCAAACGAAAAATGAGTTCACCTAACAGAAAATGAGTGACCAAAAATACAGCGGTCTTTATATATTCCTCCATTGGCTGGTGTGGAATTTATGGACAGGTGGTCATTGTGTATGTAATGAATGACATATGCATGTTTGTGTGTGTGTGTTAGTATGTGTGGGTTTGTTTAGTGTGTGTGTGTGTGTGTGTGTGTGTGTGTGTGTGTGTGTGTGTGTGGGTAGGTTAATATGTCAGTATGCGTATGAATGGGAGTGTGTGTGTGTGTGTGTGTGTGTATGTGTGTGTGTGTGTAAATTTTTATGAAGGTGTGTGTCTGTTATGTTTTGTTTCTCTCTCTCTTTCTTTTTCTGTGTGTTTGTTTGTTTGTGTGAGTGTTTGTTTGTTTGTGTGAGTGTGTTTATTTGTGTGTGTGTTTGTTTTTGTGAAAATATACAAATATCATATGTGCTATTATTTACAACTGTAAAAAAAATTAAAATAGATATTAAAAAAATAAAAAATTATTTGAAATGTTTCGAAAAATTTGAACAATAAGATCCCAAAATGATGGTGAAATTCAAAACGGCCTCCGTTCTTCACACACCTACTGGATATCACATGCAGATTTTAAACTGCGAAAACAATAATCATCATCGCCATCTTCTTCGTCAATGTTGATATCATCATCATCATTATCAACAACAACATCATCATCAACATCATCGTCATCATCAACAACATTAATATCATCATCATCATCAACATCATCATCAACATCATCATCAACATCATTATCATCATCAACATCATTATCATAATTGGCAATTTTAATATTTTCAAACTAAAATGGCGGAACAATTCCGCTTGATTGAATTGGTGATGTTGAAAATGGCAATGAAGACGACGATGATGGCGATGATGATTGTACTAGTGACGATGATAATGATGATGATGATGATGATGAGCTGTGGTGATTATGATAATGATTGAAATGATGATGAATGGTGTTGACGATGATGATGAAAATAATGACGTAAATGGTTGCAATGGTGATGATTTGAGTGATGACGATGATGGTGGTGATCTTATCTTATCCAAAATGGTGCTAAATGAATGGGTTTTAAAGATAAAACTGGCGAAAATGAAACACATGGTGTTGATGGTGACAACAATGATGACAGGGACATGTGGTTGAAAATTTTTGGCGTTGGGGTTCTGTAGCTGATGTCCATTGAATTGTTGGTGATGCTGTTGTTAATAAGTTGCTTGTTGATTTAGTGGTTGTTGTTGTAATTGATGTTGTTGTTGATTTTGTTGTCATGGTTGTTGCTGTAACTGGTGTTGATGTAACGAGTGTAGTTGTTGATGTGACTGTTGTTGTTGTTGTTGCTGCTGCTGTTGTTGTTGTTGTTTAGGGTGATGTTGCTTCTTTTGAGATCTTTTGTTATATAGATGTGTTGAGAGCTTGGCTAATTCATTGCACGACCGTGTTGATTTCTTGCTTCTTCTACATGAGTTGATGTTATTATTGTCATTGTTGTAAACCTTGTTGATGTTATTGTGTTGTTGTCTAGATATAATTTTCTTTCCTTCTTTGTTGATGCCGTCTGCATAGTTGTCTACACTATTAGGGGAGATAACTTTCATTAATGAACGTTGTGACACATTTTTGTTGTTGGTTTTGTAACAATGGTTGTTGTCACTGATGATTTTAATGTTATTGCTGATGTTGTTGTTGTTGTCAGCGTGTTTTTGAAGTTGTGCTGTTTTGGTAGCTGTTGTTATTTTCGTTGGTGTTGTTGAATTTATGAATGGTGTCTAGTTTGTTGCCGATAACAATGATTGAGTTGTTGATGTTGTTGACTGGGTTAGCTGAATCCAAGTTTTTGTTGCAGGTACATGATCAGGTCTAAGTGTGTGTCACGCGTGCGTGTGTGTGCGTATATGTGTGTGCGTGTGTTTACCCAATTATGCAAGCTAATAACGTTCTGTCGTTGAATGAATGTTCCTAATTGGATAATTACCTCTTATAATGAATATGAACTTATGAAATAATGAACTTTGTTAGAGTTAGCTTACTCAGCAATCTGTCCAATCAGATGACGAGTTACAATAACTTCCAGTTTAGTTACTTCTGATCTGATCACACCAACATTAACTAGATAGAAATTAAATTTTATGATTATACGCGCTAATTATGATGCTAAAAAATTTACACGACTGCAAACATTCACAAAAAAAAATTTGTCAACAATATCCAACTATTAAAGTGTTAATAATAATAATAAACTTCAATTGAGTGATAATAATGATGATGATGGTAATGATTATAATGATGGTGATGATAATGACCATAATGATGACGATGATAATAATCGATCGATAATAATTGACTTCTGTTATAATATCGGTTTCAAGACACATGTGTTCTTTTTGGTGGTGAGGACGACGACGACGATGATGATGACGATGAAGATGATGAGGAATTGGGTGTAACAGTTCCAAATTTTACCCCAAACCCCGTGACCCTCGTCTCGTTTCTCAACCGAAACAAATGGTAAAATATTGTAAAAGTAATTTAATAATAATTCTAAAGGCAAACGAAAACAGTTGAACTTCACGTACACACATATAGGTACACTAACCGCCAAATTTTATAATGTTTCTGACACGGAGTTTTCCGTTAAACTGCCACAATATTCCTGAGTGACCCTGCATCCTTTTGTTAAACTGTCAATAACTAATTGACACGTGGCTAGTAACAATCAATAACTACATTACTAATTACTAATTAAGTGGAGTAATTAAATTTTAATTGAGTAGACGCCAAAAGAATTATCTAATAATTATAATTATCTAATAATTATCTAATAAATCAATTTTTTATCAACTGATAATTATGATACTTAGGCTGACATGTGTCTTGGATGAAGTTCAGTTATGATCACATGTTCGAATGATTGAATAATGATATATTCAACTTTGGGTTCACTGATGAGCAATAATAATTCATCTCAATACAGATTTCCCCAACACGATTCTTCCTCATCACGATCATCAAATAATTATCACAATAACCAACAAATCATCACAAATAACACAGCATCATCCTCATTTTAAATTAATGACTTTTAGTAGAACATTTTAAAAGATATCTGATTATTATAATATTAATTATAATTGAATACTTAGGAAAAAATATAATTTGTTATAATTAATTTTGGTGATGTTATAAATTGTAATCACTCCAATTAACGGACACATGTCGGTATTATAACAACAGTCAATATCCGATCGATAACCGACCAATAACTGCCATCCCTGCTTTCCAATCATCTTCCTCGCCATCTGATAGTTCTCACTCAATTAAAGTTTACTGCAACTAAAGTTATAACAATTTTCATTTCCGTGTCAAAGTTTTATATTGAGGTCATCATCGATAAATTGATTTTATCGATGGTGACTTTGTTGCGGTCGGAATGTTATAACACCTTAACTGATGTTCGCCATGGCCAACAAAGATTATTAGTCCCTAAGTGGTGGCCAATAATATCTTTTCAGCAATATCTTTCTTGCACACACACAAACACACACATTATTATCTAAACACCTGCCAATAAATTCAAGAGTTCAGCAAGAAGGTATATAAAGAGGGGCTCAGTCAGTTGGATCATTTAAATTTCAAATCAAATACAACTATTGAACGATAGCTGACCACCACTATACTAAATAAATAAAACAGTTTTAAAAAAAGTTCAGGCTCTGAGATTTAATCAATATAAATATTTATTTTAAATATTTGATGAATTAAAATTGACATAAAAAGCTTATTTTAAAATATTTTAAATCTTCAAAAAAAAAACAACTGAACAGTGAAACAAACAACGCTTAAAACAGAATTGTTGGTTAATAATTTGTTGAGAAATAACTTTTAGTTTATAAATTTGCAGGTTCAAGTATGAAGCCAAGAATAAACTTTGAGAATATGAACACCACCACCACTAACAGCAACACAAACAACAACAACACAAACAACAACAACTCCAGCACACAAGACAGCGGCTACTTGGAGAGCAGTCCAACAACGTTGAAGAATGAGAAGAGGAAGATGAGGAAGGTGGTGGTGGAGAGATTGAGGAGGGAGAGGATAGATAGGTGCCTCCAACAACTCCAGGACATCCTCATCCAATCAAATCCTCCTCCTACACAATCATCATCATCTCTTTCAACCGGAAGTCACCTTGAGAAGGCAGACATCTTGGAAAAGACGGTAGATCACGTGAGAGATCTGGAGCGGAAGTTGCATGAAGGGGTGAGCAGAGGTTACCAGGCTTGCATGCAACAAGTTCATGCGTACATGCAACTACATCGTCCAACTCAAACTGATAATGGTGATGATCTAATTTCATTCCTTCATCAAAATATGGACTCTGCTCTTCACTCATTCAATGGATCTTACAAACAAATGAAAAACACGAACAGCGACTGCAATATCGTTCATGGTGGCCCTGAAGACGGCGTTCTTCAGTCGTCAACATCCGCCACCACCAACACTCACCAACACATTTGGAAGGAAGCAACAACAAACAACAACGCGTTGACATCAATGAACTTTCCACCACACAACAACATTCTAAACAACAACACGTCTGCAAACTCTTCCGACAACTACAAAAATGTAAAAGACAATTCATTTGTAAACAACACTAACAACAACAACTGCAGTATCAACAACAAGTTAAACAACAAAATCTGCATTAAGAAGACGTCGACCACCTCACACATCAAATCGGCAAGATCTTCCACCCATCCATACAACGCCTCACTAAAACAACATCAGCAACAACATCATCATCAACAACATCAACAACAACAACATCATCATCAACAACATCAATTCGTTAAACGACATCAACAACAAACATTCGATCAACAACTACACATGCAACAAATCAGCCAACAACAGCACCAACCCCACCAACAACAGCAACAGTTCAACCAAGAACTAGCAGAGCAAGACAACTACAACCAATATTTGGCCTCTTGTTTACCATTGACTCTCTTATCAACATCATCATCATTTTCATCATCATCTTCATCATCATCACCCAATGTCTCTTCATTATCATCATCAACATCGTCACCATCATCATCAGTAGCTAAACTCGTTCACTCAACTCCGTTTCAAAACATGCCAGCATCATCATCATCATCATCCCAAATTTTAACACATCCATCATTATCATCATTATCATCACAAAAAACATTATCACCATTCAATCAAATATCACCCATCCAACCGATACATATCATTACGTCATTAAAGTATGATGACGATGATGAAGATGGTGACATTGTAGTTGATAATGATGACGACGACGATGATGTTGGTGGTATTTGCAAACAACAAACTGGACACAACACGAAACTGGATAAATTTGTCTGGAGGCCATTTTGAATGACGTCACGAAATTTTTTAAAAATTGTGATTTTATAATTTTAAATATGACAAATTTTGCACTTTAAATCATTTTTATTATAATCAATTGTTAATAATTATTGGTTTTATTTTTATTTGTAAATATTTAAAATTTTTTTTTCAATTTCTTTTAATGTGAATAACTTGCATTCTGATATTTCTTTCACCTTTAGATTTTATATAAAGTTTATTTTTAAAATTTAAAAAAAAATGTTTTCTATGTATTATAAAGTTACATCGTTGTTACTACATTACAATATCGGTTATTTATATTTACATTTTTATCTACATTTATATCGGTTTCACGAATAAAAATGTTAAACTCCAAATTGAAATTCGTATTTAGAGTATTTCTTGGCTGCATACTGGTTTAGCGGTAAAGTGCCTGGCGCTTCTTTCGCAATTACCGGATTCGATCGCATGAAGATCGCCGTCAACATATGCTTTGTGCAAAATTCGTTGTTGCACATGTTTTTGAATGTGTTTTTTGTCGATGCCAATAAAAATATTTTTTTTATATTATTCTTTAAATATTGAATATTTTATTACTCTAAAAATATTGAAAGAAGAATTGTAAAAATTAAACAAAATAAATAAAATATATAATAAATATAAATATGAAGTAAATTAAACAAAATTTTTTTCTGAAATTATTTCAAATCTTCGTATTTGTAAACGCTATTCTATCTGCAATCTCTACGTACTCCAACGTGTGACGTAATTAATGAAAATAATTTTTGTGCGAAGCATGTTTATTTTAACCAAACTTTAATATATGTGAATATACAAACAACACACACACACACACTCGTACACACACACACACACATACACACTCGTACACACACACACCACACATACAAATACAGTTACACACACATATTTACAGTAAAACACACAAGCATATATAACTGAAATATTAATATATATTCAAAAAGGAATGATACAAGAAGAGAAAAATATTTTCACAGTAAATATGTTTAAATAAATTTATTATATACAATTGCATACAAAGTACAAACAATTATATACAATTGCATACAAAGTACATACAATTATATACAATGCACACAAATCACATACAATTATATACAATTACATACAAAGTAAATACAATCATATACATTTGCATGGAAATTACTATAGAAACAAAAACCTATAATTATCTAAACAATAAAAAAAATGAAAATTAATTTACAATTGAAGAATTGGAAAAAATTGCGAATAAAAAAAATATTATGTGACGTCATTCAAAATGGCCTCCAGACATGTTTGTCCTGTTTCGTGTTATTTCCAGTTCGTTGTTCGTCAACACAGCCAATGTTATCATGGTTATCATCGACATCAACTATAATGTCACCATCTTCATCATCGTCGTCATCGTATTTTAAGGATGCCATGATATGGGTGGGTTGGATGGGCGATATTTGATTGAATGATGATGATGATGAGGATGTTTTTTGTGCTGCTGCTGATGATGATAACGATGTTTGCAATGAAGATAATGATGATAGATGTGTTAAAATTTGGGATG
Organism: Helobdella robusta; assembly: GCF_000326865.2. NCBI lineage: Eukaryota > Metazoa > Annelida > Clitellata > Rhynchobdellida > Glossiphoniidae > Helobdella > Helobdella robusta. The sequence continues at coordinate 679,887 of NW_008704981.1, read as the reverse complement.
ATGATGCTGGCATGTTTTGAAACGGAGTTGAGTGAACGAGTTTAGCTACTGATGATGGTGACGATGTTGATGATGATAATGAAGAGACATTGGGTGATGATGATGATGAAGATGATGATGAAGATGATGATGAAGATGATGATGATGATGTTGATAAGAGAGTCAATGGTAAACAAGAGGCCAAATATTGGTTGTAGTTGTCTTGCTCTGCTAGTTCTTGGTTGAACTGTTGCTGTTGTTGGTGGGGTTGGTGCTGTTGTTGGCTGATTTGTTGCATGTGTAGTTGTTGATCGAACGTTTGTTGTTGATGTCGTTTAACGAATTGATGTTGTTGATGATGATGTTGTTGTTGTTGATGTTGTTGATGATGATGTTGTTGCTGATGTTGTTTTAGTGAGGCGTTGTATGGATGGGTGGAAGATCTTGCCGATTTAATGTGTGAGGTGGTCGACGTCTTCTTTATGCAGATTTTGTTGTTTAACTTGTTGTTGATACTGCAGTTGTTGTTGTTGTTAGTGTTGTTTACAAATGAATTGTCTTTTACATTTTTGTAGTTGTCGGAAGAGTTTGCAGACGTGTTGTTGTTTAGAATGTTGTTGTGTGGTGGAAAGTTCATTGATGTCAACGCGTTGCTGTTTGTTGTTGCTTCCTTCCAAATGTGTTGGTGAGTGTTGGTGGTGGCGGATGTTGACGACTGAGGAACGCCGTCTGCAGGGCCACCATGAACGATATTGCAGTCGCTGTCCGTGTTTTTCATTTGTTTGTAAGATCCATTGAGTGAGTGAAGAGCAGAGTCCATATTTTGATGAAGGAATGAAATTAGATCATCACCATTATCAGTTTGAGTTGGACGATGTAGTTGCATGTACGCATGAACTTGTTGCATGCAAGCCTGGTAACCTCTGCTCACCCCTTCATGCAACTTCCGCTCCAGATCTCTCACGTGATCTACCGTCTTTTCCAAGATGTCTGCCTTCTCAAGGTGACTTCCGGTTGAAAGAGATGATGATGATTGTGTAGGAGGAGAATTTGATTGGATGAGGATGTCCTGGAGTTGTTGGAGGCACCTATCTATCCTCTCCCTCCTCAATCTCTCCACCACCACCTTCCTCATCTTCCTCTTCTCATTCTTCAACGTTGTTGGACTGCTTTCCAAGTAGCCGCTGTCTTGTGTGCTGGTGTTGTTGTTGTTTATGTTGCTGTTGTTTGTGTTGTTGTTGTTTGTGTTGTTGTTGTTTGTGTTGTTGTTGTTTGTGTTGTTGTTGTTTGTGTTGTTGTTGTTTGTGTTGCTGTTAGTGGTGGTGGTGTTCATATTCTCGAAGTTTATTCTTGGCTTCATACTTGAACCTGCAAATTTATAAACTAAAAGTTATTTCTCAACAAATTATTAACCAACAATCTGCAATTCTGTTTTAAGCGTTGTTTGTTTCACTGTTCAGTTGTTTTTTTTTTTGAAGATTTAAAATATTTTAAAATAAGCTTTTTATGTCAATTTTAATTCATCAAATATTTAAAATAAATATTTATATTGATTAAATCTCAGAGCCTGAACTTTTTTAAAACTGTTTCATTTATTTAGTATAGTGGTGGTCAGCTATCGTTCAATAATTGTATTTGATTTGAAATTTAAATGATCCAACTGACTGAGCCCCTCTTTATATACCTTCTTGCTGAACTCTTGAATTTATTGGCAGGTGTTCAGATAATAATTTGTGTGTTTGTGTGTGTGTGTGCGAGAGAGATATTGCTGGAAAGATATTATTGGCCACCACTTAGGAGCTAATAACCTTTGTTCGCCATGGCGAACATCAGTTAAGGTGTTATAACATTCCGACAGCAACAAAGTCATCATCGATAAAATCAATTTATCGATGACGACCTCAATATAAAACTTTGACGCGGTAATAAAAGTTGTTATAACTTTAGTAGCAGTAAACTTTAATTGAGTGAGAACTATCAGATGGCGAGGAAGATGATTAGAAAGCAGGGATGGCAGTTATTGGTCGGTTATCGACTGACTGTTGTTATAATGCCAACATGTGTCCGTTAATTGGAGTGATTACAATTTATAACATCACCAAAATTATTTATAACAAATAATATTTTTTCCTAAGTATTCAATTATAATTAATATTATAACAATTAGATGAATGTTTTAGATACTTTCTGAACTTAACATTTATGGATGTTATTGATTTTAACTGTGCGTTACTGAACTTTTGGCAGGTTAGCAGTACGTAGTTCAAAAATTTAATGGGAATTTTTGGAGAATTGAGAGTTTCAATTTCATTTTTTGACGTCTTTTTTCCTGTTTTTTTTTAATTTAAATTCATTATTTCGTTTTTTTTTATCTATTTTCAAACTTTTTTTTAAATCTAGTTTGAATTTTCTCGTCGCATTTCACCAGTTAATGCTAAAATATTGTAAAACTACAATGCGGCATTATATTTTATTATTCATTTATTTTATTTTATTTATTTGTTGTGTGTCTTAAACGTTACAAACTTACCGACACGCAATAAATTTAAACCGGTAGCAACCTATTCGAATCGATAAGAATCGATGATGGCCACATACTGTTAGAAACGAATAATCGATCAAAAATTCTTTTAATAAAATTTTTTGAAATTTTATAATAAAATTAATACAGATTTTTACGTTTTATTTCACAACTGTTAGCACATGTACAACAGACACATGTATAACAAACACATGTGTTCTGAATAGTACACTGCACACATATGAGAAACATTCACACAACCAAAGCTGGTTTTCAATTCATTAATTTTTGAAAATTTTCAAAGATACAAAAATTTGAATATTGAATATCAATCGTATTTTCAAAAATCTTACCAACAAATTATTATCAACATCGTCATAATCATCATCACTATCACCATCATCATCGTCATCATCATCCTTTTCATCATCGTCATCATCATCATCATCGTCGTCATCGCCATCATCATCATTATTCTAATCACAATCATAATAACAATCATCATCATCATCATGATTATCATCCTCAAAGACAACACAATCAACATCACATCATTAAGATTAAGGACATAGGTGTGTTGAATTGAAACCTATATTTCAACGGCCAGCTAACGATCGATTATTATCGATTAATAACTACCAACTCTACACTGTGATAACCATCATCATCATCAACATTATCGTCATCATCACTATTATCGTCATCATCACTATTATCACCATCATTATCATCATCATCATCACAATCATCATCAACAGCATTATCGTCATCATCATGTTCATGAGGCCATACATAAATTTTATTGCTAGGATGAACCTTTTTACTTTTGTAAATAAAACTTTTCAAAAATAAAAATCACTATTATCATCATTATCATCACTAATATCGTCGTCGTCATCACTACTATCATCATCACTACTATCATCATCATCATTATTATTATTACCATTACCATGGTCATTATCATCTGATAGTTCTCACTCAATTAAAGTTAATTGTTAGTAACTTTATTACCGTTCGATGTTTTTTTTTATGATTAATTATAAAATTCAAACCTTCTATCAAACATAATTCGCTGGAATACTTATCGACACACATGAGACGTTTTTGTGTGTGATTGTGTGATTGGATACAAATTATTTTTTAACGCACTCCCATTGGCTGTTCGGACAACCAATGGAAGCAGTGCAAGCGTTCTAAATTGTGAGTTACTATGTGAGTTAACAAAAAGTACATCTCAAGTTTGTTTGTTTTAAATAAAAAACCAGCAATAATGAGCGAATAGGATTAGTAACACACACATACAAATACACACACACACACCAGACACATACATCACACACAAATACACACACACATACACACACACTCACTTACACATTATGCTATTATAAATATATAACATACACACGCAAACACATACACCACACACATACATACACCACACAAATACACACACATACATACATACATACACACACACATACATACATACATACACACACACACACCCAAACAAACACATAATGCTATCATAAAAATATAACACGTACATGTTTCGAATAGCGATGATGATGATGGTGGTATCAGTTTCTAGACAGTTAGCTACAAACAAAGTGTTTTAACTTAACTGATAACAATGTTGCATTAAAACATTTAAAAACACTCGACTGAAAAATCATTTAAAATTAAACTTGAATGGGAAAAATCTCCTCAATGGAAAATTACAAAAGATTACACATTATTACAGAAACTATTACTCATTAATCTATTATACTAATAATTACTTAATTAATTAATCTATTATACTAATAATTACTTATTAATTAATTAATTAATTAACTATCCAATACTATTGCATTAGCAAGTTGAATAACGGTACAAATAAATAAAATTGCCGACCTGCCAGCTATCTGTTCATTTGTCGCCTATTTAAACAAAAATTCTACACACACACACACACACAAAACACACACACAACACACACACACAACAAAACATACACACACAAAACAACAATAGTCTCAATACAACTGTAACAAAAAACAACAGAAGCGACAGATGATGGCGATGAAGATGAATGAATGATATCTCGTTTTGTGGGAACCTACACCAGGAATGTAATTGGCAGATGTTTGTTTGTTGTTGTTGTCGTTTGACGATGTTGTTGATGATGTCATTTTTGTAATTGATGTTGTTGTTGTGGTTTGTTGATGTTGTTGATGATGTCATTTTTGTTATTGATGTTGTTGTTGGGGTTTGTCGATGATGTCATTTTTGTAATTGAAGTTGATGTTTTAGTTTGTTGATGTTGTTGATGATGTCATTGTTTTAACTGAAGTTTTTTTATTGGTTACGGGGTAGTTATTGATGTTTTTGTTATTGGTGCTGTTAAAATTCTTGTTGCTGTTATAGAAGATGTTGCATTTGAGGAAATGTTGAATGATGATACTAAATAAAATCAAGTGAACAACTTCGAAACACAGAGAACCGGAATGTGAAAACCCTGGAAGTTTCAAATTGTTTGTGGAGGTTCCAAATTATTTAAAGTAGTCTCGTAACTTTAATGATTTCTAAGTTATTCAACGCTCTCTGGCACAAACAAACAAACAAACAACTTATAAAACAACACACAACAAAAACAGACATACAAAGACCGCAAAAAAACAAACTTCATAACACAACACACAACAAATAAGCACACGCATAGCACTAAGGAGAAAATTACGACAAACACACACACACACACACCACTCTCACATACACACACACATACACAACAACAACGACAACAATAGCACAACGACAAATACCTTCCCACATGTTAAGACACGTGTGTGAAAGCAATCGCAATATGCAATCACGCTAATTATAAGGTTTATCTGAATGTCAAGTATGTGTCATATATATATATATATATATATATATATATATATATATGTGTGTGTGTGTGTGTGTGTGTGTGTGTGTGTGTGTGTTTGTGTGTGTGTGTGTTTGTGTGTATTCTTCCACCAAAAATATGCGAACCTGTGTCTCTTTGTTTATACATGTGTGTGTGTGTGTGTGTGTGTGTGTGTGTGTGTGTGTGTGTTGTATGTATGTTTCATACTACTAATATACAATATATAATTATGTCCAAAAAAGTGCATGAACGTCTGTCTGTGTATGTGTATGCGAGTGTGTGTGTTCATGTATGTGTGTGTGCTTGTGTGTGTGTGTGTTCATGTATGTGTGTGTGTGCTTATGTGTGTGTGCATCAAATACTTTATAAATTTTATCGTATCAATTGTTTCAATTGTTTGCTCACTTAAAAAATCAGTTGGCAGATGTTTGGATGACTGATGGGAAGAATTAACATTCTTTAAATGTTGAATTTGTCACATGTGGTTGAAAGAATCATGTACATACAATGTAATAAAACATGTAATGTACACATACACACACACACACACACACACACACACACACACAAGTAGTTTTTATACTCAAGTTAGAATTGATTTTTTTCTGGATTTAAAGCTTCAAATATTTTCCAACTTCTACAAAATACAAACTGTGTGTTCTATGTTTACATATCATAATATGTAAACACTCGGAGAGATGTAATACTGATTTAATTGTTATATTTTATAAATTTTTGTTAAAATTTTCGTTAATTTTAATTCTGAATAAAGAATGACCGCGATCATTATTAGTAGGTGTGAAGTTTTTTTTGATTTTGATCTCGGCGAATTAAACTTGATAATTTTTTGATTTTTAATGTGTGTGTGTGTGTCACGTGTGCGTGTGTGTGTGTGCGTGCTTGTGTGTGCGTGTGTGTGTGTGTGTGTGTTGCGTTAATCGTATGTGATGATAATGGGATGATAATATTTAAACCTTAATATTCAGAACAATAACAATTTTTACTTGAGTAAAAATTCGAATTATAGGAAAAAAAAATCTTCCAACCAAAATTTCACATACAACAGAAAACAATTTAATTAACTCAAAATAACAAATAAATAACCAAAACGAAAATAAATTTAAATTGAAATTTCAAAAGTTTCATCCCTAGCGAGCCAACTGGTGTTAGAGATAGCATAACAGAAATCCTCCCCCCTGACCCAGAACAACATGACCTGTTTTGATTATTCCAGCTTTTGTTTCGCCATAGTAACTAACGTCACGACGGAAAACCTAACAATAGATGAAAAAAATGACGCATGGGGGTGTAGTTTCATTGGGGAAAGTTTTTAAACTCGAAATCTACAACCCGATGTTTGAGCAAGGCGTGAGAGAGTTTTTGAGTGAATTTCAGATTGATCGTGTCGGTGATCTCTTCCTGATGAATGCCAAATATTTTCTGAGCTCCCAATAGTGGTCTGTTAATACGCACTCGCCTGCAAGTTAGTTGGGGCTTCTTAGCTGTCTGAAATTGGATTTGTTGAATTTGTGTGAATCTTTGAGAAATTACTTTTTAGTTTGCTTAAATTATTTCTTAAAACTGTTATATTTACCAAAAAAAACGATTTTGGAAATATTTGGGAACTTTCCGATGAAGAAAAAAAATTAAAAGTTTTGATACAAATATATATACATATTTTGCGTGCACAAACAGCCGTTCATCAGTTTAAATCTGTCGACAAAATTAAATACGAGAAGGAGAACGATGACGTCACCGACACGTCATACTGCATGACCCTTCATAACAACGTGAACAGAACATTCCAACTGGTCCCACGAAATCCATCACACCTCGCCCACCCATTCTGCTCTTACCACATCTCCACTTCCCACTGCAGACCGTTGCTCCAGCACGGAATTGTATTACTGATCAACTTACCGAGCTCCCGTAATTCTAGCGACAAGTATGGTGAAAAAATGATGCGGGCGTTCAACAAACCAGCTTACGATAAGGATGGCAACTTAGTAATAAACTCGCTGTACAGCAACACAAGTCAATGTTACGTGGTGTATCAGAAGGTTACAACTTGGTTCGAAGCGATGAATTTGTGTGATAAGTTCGAAGGCAACTTGGTTCACATGTCGGTTGATGAAGAGATTGATTTGATGAGTGGGGATCTTCTGTTGAACAACACCGTAAACTTCAGCATGTGGCTGGGTCTGACCAGACAACTCTGGACCTGGAATCACAAAGGCTCGACCAAAAATAAATTCACTGAAGATAATTTTCAAGTTTTTATACATACGCAGTACGTTTCAATTTAAAAATTAACAAATTTATTGTCGACATTTGAGGTAAATTACTACTTATTAAAAATTTAAATGTAAAATCTCATTTATTATAAATGTTATTTGAACTTTGGTCAAAAATTTCAGGCACATACATATCTTGGATGAATATGAAAAACTTCAGCCTCTCAAGCAACCAAAACTATCTCTACTTCAATATTCATCCGATGAGTGGAAGCTGAGCCAGATTTACCAACCGAAAAATTTTTTCATCATCTGCATGTCTGCTCAAAGAATGAACATTAATAAATATGGCGAAATAGCGGTAGTGATAGAGGGCTCGGTCTAACGCAAAGAACAATGCGTAACTTCGTATGTGTGCCAAATGTGTTTGTAATACGTTTAAACGCTGCAGCAAGAAATTTTGCAAATGGCGCTATATAAATGACCAAGATTGATTGATTGATTGGTTGGTTGGTTGATTGGCTGGCTGGCTGGTTGGTTGGCTGGCTGACTGGCTGGTTGGTTGGTTGATTGGTTGGTTGGCTGGCTGGCTGGCTGGCTGGCTGGCTGGCTGGCTGGCTGGCTGGCTGGCTGGCTGGTTGGTGGTTGGTTGGTTGGTTGGTTGGTTGGTTGGTTGGTTGGTTGGTTGGTTGGTTGGTTGGTTGGTTGGTTGGTTGGTTGGTTGGTTGGTTGGTTGGTTGGTTGGTTGGTTGGTTGGTTGGTTGGTTGGTTGGTTGGTTGGTTGGTTGGTTGGTTGGTTGGTTGGTTGGTTGGTTGGTTGGTTGGTTGGTTGGTTGGTAGGTTGAAGCATATCAAACCCCATTAAATTTCCCAAACGAACATGTACGAAACGTTCACAACTTTGTTAAGTTGGTATTTTAAAAATATGATTTCTATGATTTTCAATGTTTGAAGAAAAAGCGAGGCCAGTTAAAAAACCTCCAGAACCATCGGAATCACAAACTGTAGGTAGGGGGTTATGTAATTTTTTTCTCAAATTAATCATTAAAACAGTTAAATGCTTAATTTAAATGATTTTCAGCCATTGTCGTTATCTCAACGCTAGTCTGCGCGTGTTTCTGTTTTTGCGTTCCCCTTCTAACGAAGTCCTGGTTTGTTGTCTTTGAAACTTTACTTTTTAAAACTTAAAGCAAATAATATAAAAAAAATTTTAATTTGTGTTAACCAACGCATGCACTCGTTATTTTACACGCTCGTATCAAATATCTATAAAGAAATTAAAAACAAACTAAAGTTTTGCTGTGAAGACAATTATAAAAGTAAAAAAACAAGTAAGCTGACAGAAATTGCTGAAATAATGTCACTCTAAGCTAACACATCCCATGTTTTATAACAAAATTTGTAGTTACTGGAAGTGTGATGGTGACAACAGAAGACAACAGATAATCAGAGCGAGGAGGACATGAGTTTGTAGATCGCGGAACAACACACGAAACAAGAAATTCCCACCAAACAAGTCAAAATTCTTTGGTAAAACCTCAAAATAGCCAAAAGATCACAAGGGCAAAAGGGTCAAGAAGGTTGGAAAGGTCAAACGGGTCACGGAGGTCGAAACAGTTGTGAGGGTTGGTGTGGGTAGGGTTAGGGTTAGTGAAACAAATAGTTTATCAGATGACCGGACGTTAAATCTCGTAAAAACTGTTGAAAATACTGAAATGAATCATGATTATTGTTTGATGAAAAGAATAGAACATTGAAAAGAATATAAATCACACTTGTTCAATGATAAATTAGTTTTTTAAACTTCATTATGTCTGGATTTAAAAATATAACTCACCAAGGAATGACGTTAAGAGTAAAATTAAAAAACTTTTTTATCCTTGTAAACAAACATGTCTCAGCTTGTAATATTATTATTCGTAACATCTCACAAAGGTAATTCAATTTTTAACAAAACACAAAGTAATTAAATATGTAAATTTAGATGTATGAAATAACCTCTTTTAATGGTATCCACAAACAAATACAAAAAATCAATTTCACCAAATGAATCTTTTGGCTGATAATTAATTAATTAATTAATTCATTCATTCATTTATTCATTCACTAATTGATTACATCGGGGGTGGGCAAATTACGGCCCGCAGACCGCATGCGGCCCGAGAGGCCTTGTTCGCCATAAAAGTGATCGTCAGCTGTTAGACAGTATGACCAAAAAAGGAGCCACAAATCTTGAAAAATTTTACTCCAGGTCGAAAAAATTTGCTATTTAAGTACACATGCGGCCCTTCAAAGGTAAGATAGTTCTCAATGCGGCCCTCACAGCAAACAGTTTGCCCACCCTAGATTATATGAAGGGTTTAGAATTTTAAAATCAAAAGCTCTAGATTGTAGTAAATGTTGGTCACATGAAATATTCAAATTTTTAACGATTTGATAATTTTTGAACATTTTAAACAGGTCAAGCAATGAGTGACATGCATACGGAAGAATGCAATTTGAACGAGAACTACTGCATCTTCGCGGTCAACGTTGAATCTCAGCACGTAGAGAACGTAAGAGCTGCCAACAACTACTGTTTTAAAAACGAAAAGGGTTCCTTTTTACTGGAGGTTTATGACGAGAAACTGCAACAGGCAGTCAATGAGTACTTGATGAGAACAGAAATTCATCAGGATCTCTTTGTGATGAATGCCATCTTTCAACAGATGCAACAATGGACTTCCATTTTTTCCGATAGATCGCCGGGTTGGTCTTCTTAAAAATTGTTCTTAATTTTTTTTTAGTTTTTCGACATTTTCTGCGAACAACAGTTACTAATACGATAACGTTTTTTGATAATTTTGTTTGAAAAGGGGTTTTTGATTTAAATTCTAACAAAAGTTTAAGTACTTTTTTTTGAACTATTTCATCCGACAGTTATTTTGTGGTATTACTTAAAATTTTGCTTCGTTGAAAGAAGAAATTTTTACAATTTTTATATTTTTTTCAATTATAATATTTAACAATTGCAAGCTCAATTCCGTGTGGCAGCTGGATTCCAAGTTTCAGACATGAAAAATGAGAACTTCCTGCAGCTGACCAAGCACGGGTATCTGTGGACATTTGAGAGTACTGCAGCCTCGGCGAGGAACCAGATCATGTGCATGTTTCCCAAGTCTTTTAACGAGTGCGACAACGTAAGGGACGGATTGATAATCAGGAACAAACGGAACGGTGGAAATATTAGGGAAAATTTTTCGATTTATAACGAAAATTTTCTGAAATTGAATTCAAGTTATATGAAGAAAAATATTAATATAACAAAGGTAAACTTGATAAGAAAAAAATTAGGAATTTTGTCAAAATTCAAAACATTGTTCATAAATATAGGTAAAGTTAAAACATTAGGCACAGTACTTCTTAATAATTTGGAAAGTCACTTTCAAAATCAAACAAACGATTCTGAGATAATCGAGCAGAAGTTAGGAAAAAAGTTACCGAATATACTCGATGATGCAACCGCAGATGAAAGGTTATTTGAACTGAACAGGACCATCCACACGTTCCTGCTGGCACTGAACCTGGATCTGAACGACATCAACAGCTTCTCGTCCAATCACGACTGGCACAAGGTCAGTCACATCGCCACTCAACAATTCAAGTTTGACCTGCAAAAACTAAATGACGAAAACCTCTTTAAACTCCGCTTGACACGCGCAGATAAATTTAAATTGATTCTACTCGTTGAAGATTATTTGCGCGAGCGAACATCAAATTCATCGGAGAGTAGCGTTAAAGTCTATATACACAAATTCGATAACGAATGTCTTATAATATACGAAAAGGCTCGTAACTGGTTCGATTCTCAAAACTTTTGCCACGGTATGAACGGGGCTCTGTTTGCTTTTGTGGAGAGCAACCATTTTGAAATCTTAAATAACTCCGAACTAACGCGGTCTCACATTGATGTCAACGCGTGGACTGGTACGACGAAGCACGTTTGGAGCTGGTTGAGGAAAAGTTTGTAGTACATGTTTTTCAACTGTATTCATTTTTTATTTCTTGACAATCATTAGCTATACTTTTATTCAATTTAAATCATTTCTGTATCGTTGCGCATTTTTGAAAAATGTCATTTCAAGATACGACTATGATATGGACTAATTTTGATAGCGAACAATCGAAAGAAAACACTTTCTTATATTTTGAAAGAAATAAAACATGGAAGACATCTGATAAATGGCTCATGAACTCAAAAAACGTGACCATATTGTGCCTGATAGGTAGCTGTTATAAATTATTCATTAAAACAGTGAAATACTTGAAAACTGTATTCATTTCGCCATGTCATGTTAATAAACAATAGCGCTGTCATTAGGAGGATCAAATACAAATTGAACTCCAACCACACATTGAACAATTCATGCACGTAATCATGGACCCGTTTGCGTTTAAGTGTTAAGTTTTAGATTTTTAAGAATGTTCCATCGTTCACAACTGTTAACAAAAACTTCTCTTACAGCGTCTGCTCAGTAATAAACAAAATTTTCCATCCAAATAGAAAAAACGAAAGACTATGGTCCAGCGTCAACAAAGAAAGAGGGTTTCATTTGTTTTCAAATAACATTTTCACCTGAAAATAAGAAAAGCAAATTTTCACATAAAAGGTACAGTGGTGTTGTTTCTGCTACCTCCGGTCTTGACAATCGTCCTAATGGGTACACTGGTCATCATATTGCGCAAGAGGTATGGCGAAAATAATTAAGAGAGATTTCTGATGAGTTAAAATGTTTTCAAACCATAATTTTTATAAATATAATTTTATTTTTTTAGTTATTTATCAGTGCATACTTTTTTGAAAATTATGGGTATTAGTGGATTATACTGATACATATGAAAAGTTAAAACTACATGCACATTTTTAACTGAGATGTGAATCGAAATGTGTTTCGAACTGAAACCGAAAACCATAACGGTTTCGGGCTCTGCTTTTAAAACAATTTTTTATAGTTAAGCAGAGTATCAAGAATTTTAACCCAAAAATATTATTTTGCGATTATTTTGTAAAGCCATTTTGTAACCTATTTTTATTTTGATCTATATTGAAGTATTCTTCATAATTTTTTGAGATTATCGTCTCAATTTCAATTGCAAAAGGAAAGTTATAACAGTGTCATCAAAGGAAAAAGCTGAAAAAAGGACCAAAATCGCCACTTCAACTTCCCACCAGACTCAGACTTCCGCAACTTCATCCAAATTTCACTCATCTGTCCGTTCGAAATTGACCACTAAACCTTCGATTTTGAAAAAGGAACAAAAGAAAGATTTAGGGACAAAAAAATCTGTCACACTAGTAGTAGAAAAGCAAGACAGTGATGATAAATATTAGATTTTCATAAAATTAAATTAGATGTTTCTCTTTTTTAAAATTTTTACTTAATCAATTTTACTCAAAAAATTTTTTATCATTCCGATCATCATTTCAAATCTAACGAAGTTTTTTGAAAGCAGTCTAGAAAATATAATGCACCTCGGTGTCAATGTTGTAGTATGTGTTTTGGAGTAGTGCTTGAATGTTATGACTCACGATACTTTTAAAATTTGAAACTAAATATTTTGTAAAACTTCGCTTCCACAAACTATAAATAAAATATCTTAATCCACAAGTTTGTTGGTGAGTGAATATTAAAAGACTCAGGCTATGATTTTTAAGTAGCATTAACATTAATGATATAGAAATTTTTTAGAAACTAAAAAGCTAAAAATATTTAATAAAACCCAATCAAGAGTTCGGCTACCAGTTTTCACATTGAATCACATTGTAAAACAGTTAACGTTGATACGATAAAAGATGTATTAAAAAACGAAACGAAACGAAACGAAATAATTTATTTGACCTCAATAAAGAAAATAAGGTGCAGGTTGACTGTGAGGAGTTAGTATCAAACTCATCGAGCACAGCCACCTAAGCCAAAAACTTCAGATGTTACTAATTGATTACAAAAATAAAATCATCGGGCACACCCATCAAACAAAAAGCTTCAGAATCTCTAAATGTTATATATTAAGTTCACGTTGTTACTAGTTGTTCGTAAAAATAAAATTATCGAGTACCACAAAAAACTTCAGATTCTCTAATTGGAGTATATTATATTTACGGTGTTACTAACTGTTCATAAAAATATTATCATCGTGCACCACAAAAAACTTCAGATTCTCTAAATGGAATGTATTAGCTTTGAGATGTTACTAATTGATCCTAATAATAAGTTAGGTCTATATTTCTCTATATACAAAACTGCATATAGAATACCTGATTGAATCTATCTATATAAGCTATAGATAGAAGAGAATAGGATCACATACGTATATAAAAATATCTACGTACACATCAGCACATACATACAGTTGCGCTTACATGATGTCATAAACATTTTATAAAAATGTAATT
>NW_008704981.1:648868-665417 GCF_000326865.2 Helobdella robusta | reverse complement strand
TTATAGACCAATTGATCTTGCTAGTTTTGTGCAAACATATCGAACATGTTGTTGAAACGATAATTTTTGATCCAATATTACTCCTAAAAATTTAACAGTTTTGCTTTCGAGAATATCCGAATTATTTATTACAATCTTATATGGCTCCTTGTAGTTTAAATATTGGACTGGGCCAAAAATAATCATTTGAGTTTTTCTGCTATTCAATGTCAACATATTACATTCAAACCATGAGACAACCTTTTTAATTTTACTATTAGTCTTCAAGATGAGTTCATCGATGTTTTTGCCTGTACTGAATAGATTAGTATCATCTGCGAAGCAAATGTAATCAAAGAATGTTGAAACTTTCGGGAGATCGTTGATGAAGACAATGAATAGCAATGGACCCAAAATACTGCCCTGAGGTACTCCAATTTGGTTTAATTTTTCGCTCGAGCATGTACCCTGCCAGCTAACAAATTGACTTCTCTCCGATAAGTAACTTCTGAACCATTTCAGTTGCGAGCCACGTATTCCATAATGGTCTAGTTTCGCCAGCAAGATGTTGTGGTTGATGCAATCGAATGCCTTCGAGAGATCAAGGCACGTGCCTACGATGTATTTTTTGTCTTCTGCTGCGATCCCTATTTTTCTGATCAATTCTATTATTGCCAGCTCAGTCGAGTACTTCTCTCGAAATCCAAATTGTGAATCGTTAATTATGGAATTTTTTTTGAAGAAGGTATTTAGCCTTTTGTACATTATTTTTTCTATTATTTTCGAAAAATTTGATAAAAGAGCAACGGGTCGATATAGATAGTTTAATGGCCAATATAGATAGTTAAAAATAATAATTCGCTCACAATATCCAAAAACTTCGTTTTCTACAAAATATCCCAAAAAGATTGTATAAATTATAAGTTAAATTACAGACTGACTGTCATAAAATTTTTAAAATAATTGTATTAACTTTCAATGAACTCAATTGAAACCGATAAAACCAGTTTATTTTGCAAGTTTTGAACGAGTAAATTTAGAAAAACTCAACAGTGACATTTTTAGAAACTTCTTGTGATGCAGAAAGCTACGAAATTCAGGCGCTTGTTCCATTTTTGCTCTACGACCTGCACGAACCATTTTGAGGCCCTGGTTAGATAACGCGGCTTAGATGGGCCTCAAATTTGGAGACCCTTGCCAAATGGCCCTTTTTTCCTACCTCGTCCAAGGTCTGTTAATCTGGCATGTATTTAAAAAAAATTTCTTTATCTATATTTTTATTCATTTGAAAATTAAAGATATAGATCCGGTGGGAGTAGCGAAAAAACACCCGGAGATCGATTTTCAAATAAATTTTGCCAAATTGGTTTATATGGCCACTCTATTCCCACCGCTGCCGGCGTTACTCGTTTCCAGCGAAAGTGAGTCTCCAGCTTTTTTATTCCTGGTTTGGGGAAAATATTTTTGTGAAATTTTTTTTCAATTTGAAAATTTAAAATAAAAAATATGAATTTTATATTTTAATAACGTTTGATATAATTATGCGTATGTTGGGATTTAACAATAACTTTTAGTATATTTATTATTCAATTTTCCAGGCCAATCAGCCTAAAAGTACCAAGAAAGCCTTTTTTCTCTCTAATATTTAATGATTTACATAATAAAAATTAAAAATAATATAAAAAGTATAACTTTTCCTTCAAAATCATTCATAAATTTACTGACTTTATCCGCAAGTGGCTTTTTCTCATGGCGTAGAAAGTGAATATTAGGGCTATACAAATGGCGGCAAATAAACCAAACGTTAGGAAGCACCAGTATAAAATTACTGAAATTGAAATAAATATATTATATATATATATATGCATAATATACATAGTTGCAGCTGCTAATACTAACACTCTACTAGAACTACTGCTGCTGCTAATACTTCTACTACTACTACTACTACTTTTACTACTACTACTATACTACTACGACAACGACTACTACTACTACTATACTACTACTACTACTACTACTACTACTACTACTACTACTACTACTACTGCTGCTGCTGCTGCTGCTGCTACTACTTCTACTACTACTACTTCTACTACTACTACTACTACTATTATTATTATTATTATTATTCGTATAAATATTAATTAATTTAAAAATATTTTGATTTAAAATGAAAAAAGGATAAATAAATTATGCAATAATAGTTACGTCTTGAAGAATTGTCATCTGAAAAAAAAATGAACGCAAAAAATACTTCACATAATTTTTATTTATGGAGAAATTTTTGTGTTAACCTTAAACGATTTTGAAAACATTTCCTATGTTTAGAATCAAAAACCGTGGTGCAATAGGGCTCAAATAATAGAATGCCTATATCGTGAATCATTGTTATTGCACGGCCACCTGGTTCGATTACCCTTTGTGCAAAACTTCAAAAACTTATTATATGGTGCCAACAGTCTATTTGACATGAGAATTGAAATGAAACTAAAAAAGTAAGAAATGATAAGTATATTGTCACGCTTTTGTCATAGGCGTATAATAATGATGAAAAAAATTTATGACCTATCATGCAAATGATCTTCCCATTAGTGGCTTCAGGGTCCCAATTGGCAGAGACGTACCAGCTGTAAGTTTTGGCCCCCACTTGAAGAAACACAAAGTTCCTGTTGTTCGTGAATTCAGTGTAGCCAGTAAATGTACTCCAAGTTAGCGCTGTGCCTGGTTGAGTTGTAATCTCACTTAAATTACTATTTGTTGTTGTTATAATTACGAATTGTTAGTGATAGATCTCTTATTATTATAATTATTATTATCATTATTATTATTAATATTATTATTATTATTATAACTTTATTGCAACTCTATGTTTACCATAAAATTTGATTGATAACGCCAAAATAATAAGAATGATTGAACCCCAATTGAACAATTGAACCAGCCCCTCTAAAATGTACTCACTTGCAGTGAAGAGCATTTTAGATTAAATAGGATTTTATAATTATTTCATTATTAATATTTGGTATTTGGAGTTAAAAAATAAAAGGATGTTCCCATTATAATTAGTAATATTATATTCATTTGTAAGATATCTGCAGGCCTAAAAAGGATTTGTGTTGATTTATTTTTAAATGTTTACAATCACATCCTTAGTCAAATTTCTTTAACACGCGTTGACACCAAGAAATGGAGGACCTGTTAAATTCTCACGCGAAAATGTCACTTATATGCCGGAAACGTCTAACGCTCAGACGAATAAACAACTTTCTGTGATATTTGTTTCCATTGTACGTATACTTATATAAAGGCTTTTGATCTTAACAAAATATTTATTTTTTAAAGAAGAGATGTATCAGTATAAGTGCTTAACTAATTGGTATAGAACATTTACATGATAGTGGATAAAAAATTAAAAACCAACAAAATTTATTTTAAATTTACTAGAAATTCAACCTCTTTTTCCCCAGACCCAAATTCCTTTAGAAGATGAAACCCAGAAAGAAACAAATTCAGATAATTGGAAAAACATTTTGTTGTTCATGGCTTCAAGTGGAAAATCATCAGTGAAAGCAATCATGGAACCGCTATTATTAGCACACATATTTTGTGCTTCGTACCATGTTGTCACCGCATTGTAGATAACCAGGCATGAATCAGCAAAGTATTTTCTAAATATAATCTTATAAGGGTTTTCAAATTTGTAAGGGTTTTCGTTGTCACCTACACGCTGCACCATGGCGTTCCAATCCGTTCTGGGTATTGACAGATTTCCCAAAATAGACTCTGATACAGCAAATGGATTTTCTAAAATTGTTGGATCTGCTAGAGGGTTTGATTGTTGTTTAGATAAAGATCTTCTTTTGTGATTTTTCACCAATTTTCCATATGGTACCTCAACATCGGACTCGTTTTCTTCATCTTCTTCCCTTCCAACCATGCCAGATAACTTTTGTAAGCTTGATGCCTTCACGTTTATGCCTGAAGTTTTTAACATTTTGACCGAATTAATAAATTTATTATCAAAACCCCCGTAATGTTTTGCAACTATTCCACTTAAATTGAATCCAAATGTATTTATTGAATTTTCAAAGCCTCCTAAAGCTTTTTTAACTAACGAAAAATGATCTCCATCAACCTTCATGCCGAATTTTGTAAGAAGACTAGGGGATATGTCATCAACCTTGCCCTTCAAACTCGAATAAATCTGACCCATTTTGTTAAAATCAAGATTAGCTATTTTAGAAAAACTCGATTGGCCACCATTATAAAACTTTCTCCAATTAAGCATGTTGCCATTTTTAAAATTTCCAATCAAATTGCTCACACTGGTTTGTTTTTTGTTTACGGAGCTACTTAATTTTGACATAGACGATTTATATTTGCTAACTTGACTTGTTGGCACATTTTTCACCGAGTCTAACATATTTTCCGAGAAATGAAATAAACTTTTGTCATTTTTCAAGATCAGGTCTCCAATAAACTGTAGATCCAACCCTTCAAAAATGGACTGGAGTTTTCCACTGAGAATCGCCGACCAGTTCATTCTCAAGAGAGGTGTGAGAATGGCTTGTATCTTGTAACAAATGGTTATTACCAGATTTGATATTCGCTGAATACCTATCATAGCATCAAGAATCGGAAAAAGGAAATCTTTGTAAATCGAAAACAACGTCCAAGGTATATGCATATCTTCCACCTCCTCCTGAGTTAACTTACTCGGATTAAATAACAGTGCCAAAAATCTACATAACTTCTCAATAAAGTCACCCTTGAGCCAGCCCAAAAATTTTTCGGCAGCTCCTTTGAATAAACCAGAAGCCGGTCTTATAATCAAGCTATCTCTCGAGCGAACATCAATTCTGTATTGCGTTTTGATGAACTTGAGGAAATTTGTCATTTTCTGAAAGGTTTTGATGTTAATGCCAACTTCTTTGAAATCCTTCTCAGTCAGAACGTAGGATTTGTTGGAGTATAACATGAACTCACATATGAATTGTTTCAGTTTGGAATTGTTGTGGAATGCCAACCAATCGATATTTCCATGCATTTTCAAGTAATCAAACATTACATTCCATGTATGATTGTCGAAATAAAATGAACCGTTGATAACCTTTACATTTTTTGCCGGGACATATTCTGGATAGTCTATTTTTAAACTTGAACTAGCCTTAAATTTGTTAGTTTCATCTCTAAGAATTAATTTAGCCGGTGTATATTTTCTAGTGCACGGGAGTTCCTTGTTCTTGAAGGTGCAAACTGTTCGATGCAAGTGATGGTGGTCGGCTGTTTTGAAGATCCACGACTGTTTGCTGTCATCCAGAGTTGCATAAAGGTAATTTTTTTCACTTTGCTCTTTGTCTATTTCTATATTCGGAGGTATTGAATCTGAATGAGAAAAATTAATTAAACCAGTTTAGTGTTACTTGGTTCAATAAATGAATTCTTTTCAATTAAATTTATTTATTGAGAATTTTTGATTTGCCATTTGAGAGCCAGGCAGATTTTAGCGTAGATATAATATTTAAAAAAATTCTGATATATCATAACGAATTAAGAATTTAAGTATCATTTTGTAGGCATTATCAACTATTCACGATTTCCAATTTGTATCTATATTACAAATCTAATGGCAAACAAACTGATAAAAATTAATAAAAACTGGAAAAAACCAGGCGTCTGATTGGACAAGATATTTTTGAGACTCTCCGTGTGAACGTACAGGGCGTTAACGGGGAAAAGGGTCTTCCTATTCCCTTTGCGTTCGGCATACTTCCTGGCTGCCACGTGCATTGTCCTATCGTAGGGTTCCAAAAGGTACCCCTCTTTTGCACGAGACTTACAGATGGCATTGGCTGAAGTTGTGTTCGTCACGACGCTCGTGCCGACATGGACGACGTAGAAGCAGTGATGTGCGTGGTAGGAGCAATCTTTCGAGACTCCAACCACTAATCTAACTATGGTTTGTTAGCGTTATTTATTTGTTATTTTATTTTTATGATTTATTATCGTTAATATTTATTTGTTAATTCAATTTTTTATCAATTATGTTTAACTTTGTTATTTGTGTTCAATTTTCGTTATGCAATATCTTATTTTTGGTGTATGTTGAATGTTGATTTAGTATGTATGCGGAAAGAAAAATTTACAATGAATTTAATCAGCAAATTTCAAACTTTCTACGAGGGAGTATATTAAAATATAAAATAAATTCATTTTTTGTTGTTTTTGTTATTTTTAAACGTTTATAAAGTATAAAAATTGATATTAATTTTAATTAAAAAGACAAAAACAAATTATGACGTCAACAATGGCTAAAAGTGTTTTGCTCAGGATTCTCTATTATTTAATTAACGTTTCACGCGTAGTAAACTATTTGATTCCGCTTCTGTCTAAACATCCTTATTTGAATCTAACGAATCTTAATAAAAGGCTGTTGTGTTGCAGTCTACCGGTTTTTCAAAACATCCATTTTTATCTGTACATCAACATATACAGACTATTTAAAAAAAAGAGCCACAGTAAAAAATATCTTCACCGGGTTGACAGAATGTTTTTATCATAATTTCTACAAAAATATTTAAAAATACGTCGAATAGATCAAATATGAGGGTTGTTAAGTACCATTTAATAGCAAAAGTGAGTGACAACACACATGTGAGCAAGAGTTTGGTTTCAAGTTACAACGTACCTACCCCTGTCGCATTTTCTATGCGTACGCCTTATTATTATAATTGGTGGTATATAAAAAAAAACAAGAACGCAATCAGCCATAACTGAAAAATAATAATCTTATTTATATATATAATTTAAAATGATTATCCGAAAATGGCGCAGAACAAAAAGCAGATAAAAAGTATTTAATACTCAGAAAAATAAATACACGATTTAACTTAGATATAGAATATTTCTAAAAGAAGAAGGCTGAAGACACGAATTTAAAAAATTTGAATCTAAAACCACCAAAAGAAAACAGTAGCATATGTTCATGATTAGCTGAGAACGAAAAAATTGTTAGTGACGCCATCCAACGTCATGCCCCCTGCAACGTAGAGTTTATTATCCTTAGATGTACAGTAGGAAGCTGAACAGAACGGAGATGGGACGCTTGGGTGGTCGGTCCAGGTGTTGTTTGTCGGATCGAATATTTCGACACTATCCGTCGGTTTTTTTATTTTGTCTGAAAAAACCGGTAAAGTTGCAAGCTTAATTGAATTTACTTAGTTTTGATAATTCGATGAATAAATATTGAAAACAAATTAATTAATTAGAGAATCGTCAAAAAAATAATTACATATTTTTTTAATAAATCGACTAATTTGATATTAAAAATAAACTTCACTTTGAGAATAACTATTCGAACTTCAAGAAAGCCACAAAACTCACCTACTTCACTCACGCCTCCAGCCACCCATAACTTCTCGTTCAACATCGCTGCTACAAAATCCGCTCTTTTGTTCTTCATACTCGGGCCTTGGGTCCATTTTTCTGAAAGACATTTAATAATTAGATGTGTAAAACGTTTATCTTTAACTATTATCAATGCAAATTTACATAAAATTTCACCATAAATAAACTTTTAAGTGAAAAAATTCATGTTTTCATTTGAATTTTTAATTTTAGAAACTAAGAGGAAGACAATCTTCACAATTCAAAATTTCCAAAAGAGAAAACAAGCGAAACCTGTTTTGAGGTCGAATATCTCCAAGGTATCTTTAATCTTCTGGTCTTTATCCAACCCTCCTAAGGCATACACGTGCGTGTCTGTGTGCACGATTTGGTTGAAAACATTCTTAGAAGGAAGGTTGGGCAGTTTTCTCCATGTACCTACGTTCATGTCAAAAACCTCAAATGCGTTTGTTGCTAGTTTGCCTTGTCGACCGCCTGTAAAAAAACGAAATAGAAATTAAACAAAAATTCAAAAGATACACGGATTAGTTAGTTTAATTTAATTTAGTTTAATTTAATTTAATTTGATCATAACGGTTTCTATTTTTCATACTTAATGACAATTCATACTTTTATTTCATCATTGCATTCAGACTTGTTTTATATTAAAAATTCATTCAAAGATGGTACATTGAAAAGATCAACAAACACTAAAAACGCATTAATCACCAAAGTTTCACACTAGAACTGAACTTGATTGGTGGTATATACCAGATATATATAGATATTAAGATGCCTAGCGCTGCTGTTGTAGTGAATATGTTCGAATGTAAAGAAGAAAAAAAACTTTTTTTAAAATTTAAATATTAAAATAAACATTTTCCCCACCTATGACGTACAAGTTGTCCCGGAGAATGAAGGCAGTAGCAGCGTATCTGGCCGTAGGCATGTCTTTTAGAGACTTCCAAGTTTTATTCTGCAGGTCATACTGCATCAGGTAGTCTCTAGGGTTCGTGTCTTTAGCTGACCCGCCAACAACAAAAATTCTGTCGTCTGGTCAATTTGATTGCCATATTTCAAAAATATACATGATCCTTGCGCGCTTGTATAAAAATTATATATTAAACAGTTTGAAGGTTTATCAGGATTTGATCCTATATGAATTTTTTTTACGTAAACTTACATTAACTGACAATAAATAAATGAAAACATACAAAGTATTAAAAATGGAAACAAAAAATGATCTGATCGAGACCGACCTACCGTGAACAACACACGCAATGCCACTGAGGGCCTCCTTCATCCCATCTCTACCACTCCACTCCTTCGTTTTTGTATCGAACACCTCTACCGAATCGGTAACCTCTTGTCCATCGCTGATTCCACCCATCACTACGATACTTTCCCCGACGACCATGCAACCTGGTGCTGCTCTGTTTACCGACATACAGCCATGTCCCTTCCATTTTGAATTTGATTGGTTGAAGCTCTCCATGCTGTTTATGGGCTGGCCCTTGGCGTCACTACCCCCAATGCCATATATGAACCCGTTGCATTCGACGGCTTTCAGGTACACCCTTTTCGTGGGCATGGAATTCAGTGATTTGAATGGCATTTTTGGGGCTCTTGTTGTCGGTAGCCGTTATGTATCCAAGCTAAAGCGATAGAAATGTTAATTTATTATTAAATCAATTAAATATATTTCTGTACATTACTATAGTTCAATAACGCTAAAGCTACAGTAGTTGTAAAATTAAGTTCAACGTCAATTAAAATTCAATCAAACATTAAATTTTTTTAACTTGAGCATTTAGGATGTATGTTTAAATCAACTGTGTACGACGTACATCAGTATTCCACAATCTCATACGAACGTACATATTTTCTCGTTGTGTACAGTTTACACGCTAATACATAAAAACTATATACAAAAATGTAAATCTAAGTCACTAAATGTAGGAATGAATGTATAAAAAGTATGTACAAATGATGAATAAGTATTTGTATTGCATACAATATTTTCTGTAAATGTAAATACTATGTTGTTGTAAACAAAAATACTGCTACTCCGTTGCACACCAGGTGATAACTTACCTGGATTGCAATTTATTTTACATAAAAAAAATTATTTTACATAAAAAAATACAAATAAATGCATGTATTTAACAAAACATGTGTTTGTATCATGCTATGTATATCGGCGATGATAAGTATAAATTCGTTGTATAAGTGATAGATTGTTTATCAAAGATGTTTTATTTAATACTCTTTATATCTTTGCCGCTGATCTATCTATGCTGATGTGTTTCCTGTTCTATGTGGACCATGCCTTTCTGTTTGTTTCGTGCGATTTCGCTGGTAGCGTGTTGAATTAGTGGATTGATGTGGCAAATTTTCTTCCAAAAAACGATTAATTTTTTTCGATTCTGAATTAAAACAAATCCAACTTACGGCTTTTACGCTGCTGGATGATCAATTCGAATCAAGATAATTGCAGAGTTTAAATCAAGATTGTTAGGCCAAACGTGTTTAACAGTTTCAAGATAACTCCACAAATTATTCGGCAGACGATCTATTAGAAAAAAAAAACTGATTTTGGATGTTTTTAGCAATAATTCGTGTCAAACATGCTAGATGTGATGATTTCAGAATCTAAATTCCACTCTGTTGATACCTAGAGGCTGTTTCTGATCTAGCATGAACACGTTGTATGCACCAACAACAAGTGCACTATTATAATCGTGCAAGCTATCTGGCTGATGTAACGCGTGCTAGCTGATGAGCTATCTAGCTAGTGTGTTGTGCTGTGATGCCAGCTAGCAATGAATTGAATGCTTTTTTCTTTTCTAACTCTTCGTTTCTTTCGTTTAGTTTAGTTTGATTTCTTTTCGTTCTTACTCGTTACTTTAAGATATTACATTTTTTAAATTAAACCTTAACGAAATACGAACACTGAGTGACTCTTTGTTTTGAGTACTTTTTAATTCAGATTTTTCACGAATTCTTTTCCAACAGAATAAGTCAGATTAGATTTTTTTTTTTTATTAAAAAAAAAAAATTAATTTTATTCAAATAAAATTCGTTCATACAAGACAAGAAAAAAAACCACGAGCAGGCAAAATAATGAAATGAACCATGCACTCATGAACCAAACAAAAACGAATTGAAATTAATTCATCAGCTCTGCAGAGCCGGTCAGTTTGTAACAAAAATTTAAAGTGTTGGTGGGGGGGGAGGAGGAGGCAGGTTGATGTTCTGGCCAGCTGCCGGGGGAGGTATGGGCAGTCCAGGTGGTGGTCTCATTGGTGGGTTGTTGGGCGGCTGTTGTTGAGGTGGTGGTGGGGGCAGTGAGCTTGGTATCTTCTGCTGTTGCTGTGGTTGCTGCTTTGTTGACTCCAGTTTGAATGCAAATTGTAAGAAAAACTGGAAAAATATTAAATTAAAGTAATAAGTTTATTACACTATTGAGTTTTTAACTTAATAGCATGTATGTATTTACAAAGTGAAATAATGTTTAGGGACGAGTGTATCAAACCTGTTTTGTTTCCTTATTCCAGCTGGTCCAAAACTTAGATGATTCCTTGTCAACTTCTCTACTAGGCACCTGACAAATACATTTTTTAAAGTTTTCAATGTATTCGTGTACAAACTTTTTAAAAAGAGATGTAAAAATAACCTCATATCAGTAATTTTACGATTTAAAATGACTTAAAACCTATCCAACAAAGAACAAAAATTGAATGAATTTTTACTTTGAACCCAATGGTTTCATAAGGCTCAGCAGCAAAGAGCAGGTACTGCCATCTCTTGTCTGGGGGCTCGATCCTCTGCTCGTAAGCTGCCATGAATCGATGTTTGGGCTGGATGTTGTCCACAATCTCCGGGTAGTCAATCTATGTATGAAAAAATATTGAAATAAATTTTAGTCTACAAGGATTAATTAATTATCAGCAAAATGAATTAGAGTTTGTAATCGATAATATTGTTTAGCATAATCTACCCACTCAAACAACCATCACCATCGAATAATCAGTCATAAACATTAAAATATA
The DNA here is from genome assembly GCF_000326865.2 of Helobdella robusta. Classification (NCBI taxonomy): domain Eukaryota; kingdom Metazoa; phylum Annelida; class Clitellata; order Rhynchobdellida; family Glossiphoniidae; genus Helobdella; species Helobdella robusta. The sequence goes on along the minus strand of NW_008704981.1, from coordinate 653,997 downwards.
AAACAAACTAAGAAAAATTTGTAACGTCCACACAAATAAATATACACACGCACGCTCCCACACACACACATACACATGGAGAAACAAAGACACACACCTGAAACAAGAGGCTCTGTTGTCCAGTTTCAGGTTCTCTCTGCTTAGTGACCTTGTACCCAGGCCTGCCTATCTTCACAAACTTCCTGACGTCGATGCGAGGCTTCTCGAGTGACGGCTGGATCGGCGACTCTTTCGCTTCCTTTGCTGCTCTCTGGGCTCTGTGAGAATGATTTTAATAATTATACAATTAATTATTAATTAAAACAAAAATTTTTAAATAACTTAAAAAAAATTAATCCAAGCAATAATGAACAAATGTAATTATTTTGTAGGAATCGGATATCAAATCAATTTCAAATCTGAAGTAATTGACTTTGATCAATTCCTGCACTCTCATATATCCACATACACAAAACAAATACGTACACACATGTGCATTACACATAAGCATGCATGAACATTGTGTAGATATGTATATACGAAGAGTGCTCTATCTGCCTTCGAACCCAAACCCCTCTACATGAAACTAGATGCTAGGGGGTCCTTAACGAAGGCATGTTCATGTTTTATCTCTACAAATAATATTATGGCAAAAAAATAAAAATCATGATTAGTAAATAATTAATAAAATAAATTCCCTTACAAATTGGCTTGATGCTTTTTGCCTTGCGTGTGAGCTAAATAACTACCCTGAAATGTAAAATTTCAGTTTATTAAAATAAAATATATTCAAGGATTATTAAAATTCAACATTGTTTAAACTTACATCTAAAATATTTAGTCGAAAAATATATCTATCAAAAATAAATTAAATTAAGGAAAAACATAGTAGCTGAAAGGTATGACTAACTTCATTGTTGTGCAGTGTCAGACATAACTTGCATTCATAAGAGCCAAGATGATTCTTCATAAAGTATGGGTCCTGTTGGAAAATTTTATTTTTAGATAATTTAAATGTTTTTTTTTTACAAAATAAAATTATTTTTAAAAAATTAATAACTTATTAATTAGAGTTCGTCAAAATTGTAAGATTCATTGAATATAAATAAAAGTTTAAAAAAATGTAAGTGCTTTGTACTAAAGATTGAAAAAAAAGAATTATATGAAAGTATTTTATCAGTGAACCAATTAGAATTGTGAAACCCAGATTGGTGAAACACAAACTTAATTACAAAAAATAAGCTTCGATAATTAGATTAGACAGAAAAAATTATATATATATTTAATTATTCACAATAAAATCTAATTCAAATATAATATGAATTTTAATTTAAAATATATGTGAAAAATTATGATACAATAACATTGTACAACCAGCCAATGAACAAACCTTATTTAAATCGATAGTTTCAAGGGCTAGAAGCCTTAATCTTTCACGCCTGTCCCTGTTTGCATCAGAGGCAGAGGCCACCCCGCCCATCCCTGTTTTACCACCAGGCCTATGTTGAAAATCCATAATGCTGGTTCTTTAACAACCTGTTTGTTTAAATTTGAAGAATGACGATGACGTCTGTCTATTGTCCAGCCCTTTCTCTAGAGGTTCTAGATAGAACAATTCTTCTTTATTTATAAGAGAAACTGAAAGAGATGAAATGAAAGATTATGATTCTGAAACCAATTAAATTTTTAAAAGTCATTCATCAACGGCGATGGTCCATCGCTTTATAATTCATAAATTTAATCTGTTAGAGGCTTACAGCAGTAATAAACATTAAACAGGCAATTAGAATTCCGCAAAAAAAGGTCAAAACAACACACTATTATCGCTCAATACAAGAGCCGGCACAAACGGAAATGTAAAATTATAAAATCAAAAAATTTAAATTACTTTCACAAATGTATCTTCTCTTTTTTTATTAAGATTCAATCAGGCAGAAGATCGGATAACTTTTTATTTTAGAATCGCAAACGAACAGCCGACATTAAATATACTCGAAATGTAAACAAAGATAATAAAACCTAGCATAAATTAAATAATGGTACCGTGTTGTAAATAAATCGTATTTTAAAATCAAATGGGAATAATTTGGCATAGGTATATCATACATGTAAAAACTTCATCGAAAACATACATCAGCAATATTTACTTTTATAATATCGTATGCGCACATTTGAGAATTTGAAAATACAAGCAACTTTTAAAACTTTTTTACAGGTAACGAAATATTACAAGCTGCATTAATCATTCATTTAATTAAAACCTGATCACTTCTAGGTATACAAACCATATCAGGTATAAAAAACATTATAGAACAACATAAGAACAGATTTAAACAGATTAATTTAAGCATGAAATTGTAAATATTGCATAGCTGCTTAGAAACTTATACAAATTATTACAAAGCAATAATGTTTAATCATAGTTACAGAATAATGTAAAATAAGTACGAAAGTAAACAAAAGTAAAAAATGAGTGTCATTATTATTATTAATTCATTACAAATCAATCATCCCATTCATCATTTGGTTCCTCTTCCTGAAGTTCCAGATTTTGTTTGACAGCCATGATCTTGTCTGTCCAAGAAGCTCCTATTTTATCGTCTCCAGCATAATTAGATAAGGCTGAATTTAGGGCATTTATTTTGCACAAATTCTCTAAAAATGGACTATTACCTTTGGTTTTCAATCTGATTTCATCCTTGTCGCTTATCTCCAGCTTTTCCAGATCATTTTCTTCTAGGAATACGTTGATGAAGCTGTCTTTCTCGTTCGTGTCAAGTCCAAATACAGTTAAAACATTCGTCGGTTGGATGATCTTCACTAATTCGTCGTACGTCAAAAAATCTGACTGCCCCTTTGGAACGACTTTATATGAGGAATGTAAAAATCCGGTCCGAACCTTTTCAGTAGCGCTAAAATTTGGCTCTATTTCTTTTTTGCCATCGAAAACTCGTCTGTGGGCCCGTCTTACCAGCAAAACAAATGCACAATACCGGATTTTTTGCTGGTTTTTGTCGATTAGTGAAAATCGTAGACGACTTTTTACGGAAGCTTCCAGAATTACTCCAGATCCTTGATGCCAATCTGACTCATTCCAAACTTGATCGTAAAAAATATTTTTGACTGGCAATGCAGTTAGAGGATCGTTTGAATATATCCTGCTCATTTCAGGATCTAAACTAAACCTTACCCGGAAAATTTTGCAACCCACTGTTTTTGTTTACATTATATTATATCTTGACTTAGATTAGTTCGATATCGGCAGTTACTTTTTAATTTAAGAAAAACTACATGTACCATTGAAAAAAAATTAACTATTAAAAAATAAAAGATTTCAGCGAGGAAAAGATAGCTTGAAAACGAGCTAAAATGCCGTAAAAATTTGAACGAACGAACGAATAAACCGTTAGAAACAATTTTACATTTCAAGATTAAGAAGATGGCTTTAAATGAATATCAACAGCCGGTTGGCTGGCTCTTTCCTTGATGGACGAATTCTGAACGTATCAAATTCGAAGCTAAGAACAACGACAACAAAGACATTTGACGATGGTTTTGTCATTATTTAGCCGAACTTTATTACTAACAAGACTACCAATCAAACGAAGGAATGTTATAAATTCCAAATAAGGCACGTTGAATACCAAATGTGTTAACGTTTCACTTTATATTTGAAGTTCAAACATTCTTATTTGCATGACTAGTTAGGATATAGATGATAACGAAGTGTGCGTGATTACCTGATTATTTGATGACGCAACTGAATCAAACAAAATAAAAATCGCCAGTTTACATAAAAACATAAAAATACAAAAGTACAAAATGCAACACAAAGCCTTGAAGCACCAAATAGCAACAAAATATACATAATGAAAGATACAAAATAAAAAATATATGTATATTATATAGGCTACAGGCACTCAATCTTTAAACAAATAATTACCCAACACAACAAGTTCAAAGCAAAAACTCTTCCTCATTGAAACAACCGGCACCAAAATATTCCACACCACCACTGCATCCAGACCTCAAAATATCACTCAAATATTCGATATATCCGAGTGCGGACTTTAGAATAAAAACCCTGGAGAACTTCATCTGACTGGCCATTTGCTTGGAAAATTGACCAAAAGCTTGTTTGGGCATCTTCTGCCAAAGAATCTCGAAGGCCTCGTTCAGTCGATTCATTCGCTTTCTCTCGCGAAGGTTGGCAGCCTGTCGTTGCGTCTTGTTGATCACTCGCTTGCGTTTCTTTCGATGATGAGGCGATGGGTTGTGCTGGCAAGGACTGATACTCAGGGACAAGCTGGTACTCAGGGACGAGCTGGTACTCAGGAACGAGCTGGTACTCAGGGACGAGCTGGTACTCAGGGACGAGCTGGTACCCTGCAACGGAGAAGGTGGTGTGGTAGTTTGGGATGAAATGGTACTTTGGTCCGGTGTGGAACTTTGTGATGGATTTTCTGAAATTTGTGACGATGTCAGTGATGATTTGTGTGGGGATGATGACGACGACGACGATGAGGAAAATGATGATGATGGGGAGATGGATGGTGATATCATGGATAGAAATGATGTTGATGACGATGAAGTTGTTGATGGCATGAACAACGATGGTGACAAAAACGATGTGTTTAATATGGAGGTCTGAGCAAAACACTTTTGATTGTAAAACGTATTGACATTGTTGTTGTTGTTGTTCAGGTTGATGATGCTGTTGTTTGTATTGATGTTATTGACATTTTCGATTTCGTGAATGGTCTTGTTATAAGACAGGATATTGTTGTTGTTGCCGGGATTAAAGTTTTTTGTAGTGTTATTGCTGTTGTTGTTCTCGCAATTTTCAACAAAACATTGTTGAAAATTGTTACTAGCAACTCCAAAATCCAACAAACTGTTCGTAAATGGGAAACTTCTGAATTCGACGTCACTGAAGCCGAATTGAAAAAATTCGTTGCAGAACGAATCAACATTGTTGATGTTGTTGTAATTAATGTTGGAAGAATGTTGAAAATGTGTGTTGACTGCGTTATAAAAGTCACAATTGAATGCGCTGATGTTATCAACATTATGATTGATGTCACTGCTTTTGTTAACTGTTATAGTTGCGGCTGCAATTGACGACTGCATGTCGCTTTTCTTGATGTGAT
>NW_008704981.1:631368-643868 GCF_000326865.2 Helobdella robusta | reverse complement strand
ACACATAGCCGAATTTATCAATCTTGTGAGAAATTTTATAGTGAATAATAATTACTTATAATGAACAAACAAAATAATAGCAACAAATGTATCACATACATACGTATACACGTACATCTTAACAAAACAAACACACACCCAAACACACACACACACGTACACACACACACAACAACAAACACATAAAGTTTATCTTACGCGAAAGATCGTTTCATTGCATGATGGCTGCAAGCGCCAAACAAAATCACAATAATAAATTCTAGAATAAAAATAATAATAATATAAATAATGATAATTATTATAATAATAATTATTATTATGATGACGACGATGATAAGGAGAAAATGAAGAGATAATATTAACGATCGATCTTATTTTTCTACATCCAATCATCATCGGTTCACAAAGGAACTCGAGTGAAAAATTTCAGTTTAAAAATTTCACAATTTACAATAAATAATTTCATTTTAATTTTTCACTCTCTCTCTCTTTCTCTCCCCGTCTCTCTCTCTCTCTTTTTCATTTTTCTTTCTTCTCAAATTTTAATCTTCAATCTATCCTTTCTTCTATTTTTAACTTTCTTTCGTCTTCTCATTTTGGCTCTTTCTTTCTTCTTATTTGTCTCTGTTTCTTTGTTTCTCTCTTTCTTCTCAGTTTCTCTCTATCCGGCTATTTTTCACTCTTACTTTTATTTTTTTGTTTAATTCTCTCTTTCTTTTTTTTTCTCTCTCTCTTTTTCTAATCTAAATAATTGAAATAAAACACATTCAAATCATTAACGCTGAAAAACTAATGAATGAATAAATAAATGAATGAAAAAATGAATAAATAAATAAATGAATGAATGAATGAATGAATGAATGAATGAATGACAGGTAGAACAAAAAAATCCCCGCTACATCTCAATCACCATTTTATTCATTATTCAAAATAATTAGCTCTCTCATTGAAGTTATTCAATTGTTGAAATTACTTAAGTAAAAAAATGTAACATCATGACGTCACGGTTTAAATAAGAACAAGAGTAACAAAGAGAATTTATGAAATTAAAATTTAAAATTATGAAATATTATGAAAATAAAATTTTCCAAAAAAAAGCTGTTTATATTTTCAACGAATCAATAAATTTTATTAAAACCAAAAATAGATATTTCAAAGTCAGTTGATGGATATCTCAAAAATCATTGATAGATATCTGTGAAAGCCAATGAAAGGTATCTCAAAATCATTGATTGATATCTAAAAAGCTATGAAAAATTTATCAAAATCAACGATAGATATATCTACATCAAAGTTGGATATATCAAAATCAATGATTGATATATCAAAATCATAGTTGGATGTACCAAAAATCAATGATTGATACACAACAATCGAAGATAGATATACTAAAATAAACGATAGATACACAAAAATCAATAATAGATATATCAAAATCAAACGATAGATATATTGAAGTCAAAAAATTTAAAAATCAAAAACAATCTCATCTAGGCTAAAACTGTTCGACTATATTTGAATGTCAGTTATTGTAATGGAGAAAAATGTTCTCTCTAATCAAGAAGCATCATTATCAAGTTTGTTATCATCATCACTATCATCCCAATCTTCGCCATCATTATCATTACCCTCATCATCATCACCATCGTCATCATCATCATCATTACCGTTATCATCATCATCGTCATCATCTTCATAATTCATCATTCTTAATTCGTACTTTACTCTCATTATCAATCGTCATATCATCATCATCATCATCATCATCACCATCATCATCATCACCATCATCATCATTATCATTTTTTCTTAAGCCACCAATTCATATTGCCAAAAAAACTATCAAAATTGAATATGTTAATGGGCTCCGAGATGGGTTTTTCCAATTGGTGCAAAATTCCGTTTGTGGTCACAACGTCACTTCCGGTTTCGTTTAGCGGGGAATCCCCGATCACGAAAACATCTGAATGGTTGTGATGATGATGATGATGTGGTCATGATGATGATGATGAGGATGTAGTTATGATGATGAGGATGTAGTTATGATGATGATGATGATATGGTTATGATGATGATGATGATATGGTTATGATGATGATGATGATGTGGTTATGATGATGATGATGATGTGGTTATGATGATGATGATGATGATGATGATGATGATGATGATGATGATGACGTGGTTATGATGATGATGATCACCACCTCGAGGATGATAAAAAAAACTAATTGCAATAATGATGACGTCACACAATTATTAGCATCAAAATTTGACTCGATAGTAAACGTGGCGATGGAAATTGACTACCTCGACCATTTTTTTTCCAAAGAAGAGACTCAAAGTTCATGTTTCGAACTCGGAGAGGAGATCCCCCAATTGAAGCTGTACACCATGGGTCTGTGGTGATGGTGGTGGTGAAGATGATGATTACGATGATGATGATGATGATTACTAAGATGATGATGATGATGGGGGTGAGGTCAATGGAGATGATGACGATGGAGATTATGATGATGATAATGGTGATGGAGATGACCTCCACCCACATCATCATCATCACCCCACCATCACCAACGCTATCATCATCTTAATCATCGTCATTGTCACAACAACCACACCCGTCATCATCATCATCATCGCCATTATCATTATACTCATCATTACCATCATCATCATCACCACCATCATTACCATCATCTTCACCACCATCATCATCACCATCATCATTACCCGAAACAATGTGTCTCATAATGAACTTATCAGTAAAGGCAGCATTTGTTTTTAATTTGTTCTTGAATCGGTTGTCAAGTTTGCTCATGGCCTGGTGATGATGATGATGGTGGTGGTGGTGATGGTTATGATGATGACTGTAGTGATGATGATAGTTGTGATAATGATGGTGATGATTGTAATAATTATGATTCTATATAAGAAAATTATTGACAGAAAGATCAAACAAAAAAAAACAAGAAATAAATAAAAAAACTATTAAAAAAAATTTTTTTTTTCTTCAGAAACCAACGACGACGCCATCATCGCCATCATCAAAGAAACAACATCACTATCATCATCACCGCCATCATCATCATCATCATCATAACCACCACCATCACCATCAGCAACATCATCATCATCATAACCACCTGGTTACTTGGAGCAAACAACGTCACCACATTCGCTTCATCCTTCAGCAGATTCTTGTACTTGGTCGTCTCAACTAATTTAAAAAATTCACTCAAGTCGTCATTTGACTGCATGGCTCCGTACAATGTTTTAGTGGGAGGAGTTATGGGCTTGGAAAATAAAATTGATGAATATGCTAATTAGATAATTTGTATGCTAATTCAGTCATCACTTTTTAATATCATTATCGGATGAAACTTTTGTAGGCTTGAGTTTACACCTTGAGAGAAAACTCGATGACTGTTATTAATTAGTGCAATGAATATGCAAACTAGATGATTAGTTATCCAGACAAAACACATGTAGCCATGTTAATATGTTAATGAGGTAATGAATATGATAATTAGATGATGAATATGTTAATTGGGTGATGAGTAGGCTAATTAGATGAAAAATATATTAATTTCGCAGAAAATAGGCAAACGATAAAAATGACATGAAGTTGTTATTAATCCGAATACTAAATCATAATATTTATATTATTATTATAATTATTATATTATGATTAAAATTATCATTAATTAAAATGATGAATATTCATGACAGCAAAACAACCTCATCGACGACGTATATGTTAGCCTGGCACGATGACGACAACGATGACGTCACTCTCTGACATTGCACCGTCCTTATGGTTTCCATGTTTAGGCGCTGTTCAAGGAAAATAAATGGATGGATGAGTGAATGAATGAGGATAAATAAATGAATGAATGAACGGACAAGCGGATTGATGGATGGTAATAATGATTGACAGCCCTTACCAAATACGTCACAAAAAGCAAGGACCCGCCTCCATTTAGCATCTTCTGATAAAAAGAGACATCACTCATCTTAACGGCATTCTCAAGCGCGAACTTCGATGCCTCACTCATTCCTGCTACTGTTTCCGGTTCAGATGATGATGATGATGATGGAATGGCATCCAACTTTTTAAACACCTGGTAATGGTTATGTATTTTTCATTTTAGAGTTATTATATATCTGATGTGAAATGATCATTATTTTATTTTGATCATTATCATCATCGTCGCCATCATCATCATCACACCTACCTCATCATTATCATCACTAGGAGCAATGACAGTGACGTTTACGCTATCTTGAAAAATGACGTCATTTTTTTTCAGCCAATCAGCGTACTTCTTTGCACCAACTTTCATCAGCAGTTCATTCACCGAGAGTACTGTTCAGTGTTAGATTGGATGGATAGATGAACGAATAGATGAACAGATGAATGAATGAGTGAAAAGATGAATGAATGAATAAATGAATGAATGAATGAATGAATGAACAAATGAATGAATGAATGAACAAATGAATGAATGAATGAACGAACGAACGAACGAATGAACAAGCAAACAACTAAACGGCAAACAATAAAAAACACAAATGGGTGAATTAGTCAGTAAATGAATGAGCGTTTAAATAAAAAAAATTCACTCATTCATTAACCAATCAATCAATCCACCTATCCATCCATCCAACCAGCCATCTACTCATCCATTCATCCATCCATTGATTCATCCAACCATCCATCAACAAATCTTACAATCATACGGAAGGATGACGTCATCCACAATGTTTACAACTGCCCCACAGTCCAGCACGACATCCGACTCAACCACAACAGCGTCATTAACGCTGTACAAGCCACCAACATCCACACTGATATCATTACCAGCATCACCGTTCTTATTGTTATTATTATTTTTGTTGTTGTTGATGATGATTTTGTTGAGAGCGGTGGTGTAGAATTCTGTTTTTTGGCTGACGTGTGACGAGCAGACGGTCTGGCGAACGATGAGGTTGTTGAAGAAATCTGCGTGGGTTACATACTTCGCATTTTCGACAATTTTTCATTGAAAAATTTGTTTCAAGCTAAGATTCTTTCAATTTTTGGTAGTTTTAATGTCATTTTTTCAATATTTATATATTATTTTACCATAAATCGAACAATGAATTGAACATTTAATCGAATGTTTCAACATTCGCCCGTGATATAATCATTAATCAATTATTAGTCAGACAACAAGCCAGACAACTAGGCAGACAACGGAAAAAAAACCAACCAAACAACTACTTCAGACGACTATCAGCGCACAACCAGATAACCAACCAAACCAAACAACCAACCAGACAACCAACCAGACCAGACAACCAACCAGACAATCAACCAGACCAGACAACCGACCAGACCAGAAAACCAACCAGACAACCGACCAGACCAGACAGCCAACCAGACAATCAACCAGACCAGACAACCAACCAGACCAAACAACCAGACCAGACAACCAACCAGACCAGACAAAAAACCAGACAACCAACCAGACAACCAACCAGACCAGACGACCGACCATACCAGACAGCCAGCCATCCGTACGATTAACAAACCTTTCGCACAATCAGATGCATTATTGATCGCATCCATTATTTTAGCTTCGAGGCGTTCAAAAGACGCATCCGTTGGAACGAAGATGGTTCCGCTCTGCTGCTCAAGGAAAGATTTTGCACTCGTGTCTTTGAATTTTTCTAAAACTGTTTCGTATTAAGTTTTACATTGTTAATTAGAGCGTGTATGTGAGCGTGTGTGTGTGTGTTTGTCTGTTTTGTGTCTTTGTATACGAACTCGCATGATTTGTTTGTATTGATGATCTTAATCCTTTGCGTGTAATTTCGTGTGAGTGTGTGTGTGAGTTTGTGTGTGTTTTAAAATTTTCGTCATCGTCTTTGTCGTTATTATCATCGTCATCATCAGCTTCACGGTCATCATCATCTCATCATCATCACAATCATCATTTTCAGCAGCAGCAACATTACTATCATCATCATCGTCGTCGTCGTTGTAATCACCATCATCATCATCATCACCACTAACGACTCAGGAATATTTTCGTATCATCTCTACCCTTCAGAACTTCCAGCAGGGATTTTTTTGCTCCCTCCATCAACCCTTTCACCTGGCGAGCAGGGTAAAATTACAAAAATTCAAAAAATAATTAAAATATTGCTATTTTTTACTGAAATTTCAATATAACTACCATATAATCATCATTATCATCACCAATATCACCATCGTCATCCTCACCACCATCATCATCGTCTCCCTCGCCGTCATCACCATCATCATCATCATCTTTCTCATCGTCATCGTCGTCATCATCATTACCGTGTATGTAATTCCATTAATAACTCTTTTCTGCTGCTGAGCCAATGGAACGCAGTTGACAGTCTGACCAATCCTGCCCTGGGATTCGATGACGATGATGTAACTGATGATGACGTCATTGACGATGACGAAGATGACGATGATGATGACGGTGATGATGGTGGTGATTTTTATGATAAAGATGACGATCAGGTTAGTTAAGCGAAGTTGTCAACGATAATGAAAAATACAACAACAAAAAATACTTAACAAATACAAACAAAATAAAAATAAATACACAAACATATACAAACATATATTAAACATACAACCGAATACAAACAAACAACCGACAAACAAATATTCAAACCTCCTCCCCGACAAAGGACTGAAAGAAAACCGAAGAACCGTTAGTTAGGGTTTCGAGTTTGTGAGGTGTCGGACCACTCGGTACGTTGAATAGGTTCCTGTAAAGTCCTTTCACAATGTAGGCGGAGAATTTTTCGGCCATTTCTTCTTGAGACAGTGTTTTGGCCAGCTGTCATAATTAATTTTCAATCATAATTATTATTTTTCATAATAATGTCTGACAATTTTTAGAACCTTTTAGGTAACCTACATACAAAAAATATTTTATCAATCAATCAATCAATCAATCAATCAATCAATCAATCAATCAATCAATCAATCAATCAATCAATCAATCAATCAATCAATCAATCAATCAATCAATCAATCAATCAATTGTCGGTTATTTTAATCAAGGACGCGTTCATTTTGACGGGGGAGGAGTGCCAACTTCAGTTCTCTCTAAATTCGCCACGGATCTTACTCCTACTTACGAATCTTACTTACTTTTTTAGTAATTTAAAAAATGATTCATCGTTAAAACATGCGTCATCCCATCCAACCCCATCTCAATAAATTCATTTCAATTAGCTTTTATTCAGTGAACCAACTCATGACAATAATATATGCCAATCACTAGGAGACCTGAAGCTTGCGCTTGTGGGGCCAACCAGTCCGAATAATTGAAAAGTAATGTCCAATAAGAGTCAAAAAGATAAGATTAATTAAAATTAAATTAAATTAAAAATTAAGAAAATAAAAAAACATCTAAACAACGATGAATAATGACTAGGAAAAATAGAATGTAACAGAAAAATGATAAAACCAAATGAGCACTACAACCTCAGTGGATTCGCTGAGGAATTTTTTCAAATTTTCCTCATCCGGAACGAACAGAGTGTAGAGTTCCGTGCCATCCCCACTTCCGTCCAAATAACTGCCCAACTTGCTGGACACCAACCTGTCGACAAATTGTTTACGATCCCCTGACGCTTCCTCCAAGTACTCTTTCAGCGTTACATTGAAGATAACTGGCGAATGAAGTTTTAAATTTTCAAAAAATTTCGAGTACTACTGTCGTTACTACTGTCGCTACTACTGTCGCTGCTACCATTACTGCTACTACTACTACTACAATTATTACTACTACTACCGCGGCCACTACTTCTACAGCTTCTACCACTGATATTGCAGCTACTACAACAGCTGCTATTGCTGTTGCTCTTGCTGGCTCTACTACTGCCACCACTATTACTACTACTAATAATAAAATAACAATAAATAAGAATAATTTTTTAATAACCGGTTGGGCAGCCAGGCTTGGTTCCATCTCGTTCAAATCCCTGACAGCATTTGTACTCCTTCACTGTTTTCGTAACCATGTTGCCATTGTCTATTCTGAAGTGGTTGATTGGTTGGTTTAAAATAAATCAGCCAGCCAACCAGCCAATCAAACAGCCAGCCAATCAGCCAGCCAACCAGCCAACAAACCAACCAGCCAGCCAACCAACCAGCCAGCCAACCAGCCAGCCAGCCAACCATCTACACTAAACCAACATAGTGATACAGCGATGGACATCCTCATCGAAGGAGCATGAAGTCGAATGGCTGACCATTGGGAACTGTCGTCTGCTCCTCGTCACGTTCGTCTCTGATGAGTTGCAGACGTTCGGTCTGAAGCGGCCAATTGGTTGGTTGATTGAAAAGTTTGTTCAATCAATCAATCATTCATCAATCAATCAATCAATCAATCAATCAATCAATCAATCAATCAATCAATCAATCAATCAATCAATCAATCAATCAATCAATCAATCAATCAATCAATCAATCAATCCATCAATCAATCAATCAATCATTCATTCATCCATCCATCAATCAATCAATCATTCATTCATCCATCAATCAATCAATCATTCATTCATCCATCCATTCATCAATCAATCAATCATCAATCGATTAGTCAATCGGTCAACCAGCCTGTTAAACAACTAAATAACCATCCTACCAACTTGCCAACTAGCCTACAAACTAACAAACTGATAAAATAATAAGTCAAATAATCAATCAACCAATCAATTAACCAATCAATCAATCAATTAATCAACCAATTATTCAATCAACCAATTATTCAATCAAACAATTATTCAATCAATCAATCAATCAGTCAATCGAACCAACCCGGAAACCCAAGAATCTTGAACATAGATGCCATCATTCGTTGAGAGTTGGCCGTCAAAACTCAACACATTATCGCCCGACGACAGCATATTCGTCAGGTGGTTCATCAACGAGGTCGGTGAATTGGTGTCAATCGCCTCTGTGGTAGGGGTGGAGTGATTGATTAGATGAACGAATGAATGAATGAGTGAGTGAGTGAGTGAGTGAGTGAGTGAGCGAGTGAACGAATGAAAGAACAAACGAACAAATGAATGAATGAATAAATGAATGAGTGAGCAAATGAGTGAGCGAATGACTGAATAAACGAATGAATAAATTAATGAATTGAAAAAGGAAATTATTGGCTTATCGTTAGGACAAACGCGGATAACTAAAAACAAATTTAAGTAATAGAATCAATAATAGACAGAGCGTAGAAACTAACGAAAAATGAATGAAAGATTAAACATGATAAAACATCAGAAATGATGGTGTTGGAAAGTAAGAGATAGCGAGTAAATTAACTATAGTATGAGATAGAGTGAGTAAACTAGCAGACTAGTGTTCAAATGAAAATGCCTAAAAGTACAATTCATCACATACAAAAATGTGCATAACATTTGAGATCCACTTTCAATTCATTGATCGTAAGAATGCACAAATGATCAATAATTTATTATAATTCATTCATTCGTTTATCGGTTTTTCATTCATTCATTCATTCGTTTATCGGTTTTTCATTCATCATCTTACGGAAAAAAGTTTCTTTCTCTCTATCAGGTTTTTTGCTCCATTATTTTTAATGTTTTAATTCAATTATTCATTTCATTCATAATTCGCTCGTTTGTTCATTTATTCAATCATTCATTTGTATTCTTGTTCATCCTTTCACTCATTCATTCATTCGTTCGTTAATTCGTTTGCAGTTCGTTCATTCATTCATTCGTTCATTCATTTACGAACTCAAAAAACTCAAACGGAGTTAGATGATCGAGTTAATTTCTAATTTATTCATAGATGGTCTAGTTTTTTCATAATTAACATAATTTATTCATAATTAACATAACTCCTCCTACCTTCCTTTCCAGTGCTGTTTAGTGATGGTACGATAATCGAAAATTTGATTCGATTTCGATTCGATTTTGATAATCGAAATCGAATCGAATTGTTCTACAATTCGATTTCGATTTTTTAAAGCGTGTATGGAAAATAAAAATATTCCACCGTTTTTTTTTATTTGGGTCTATATAGCATCCATATACGTAAAATAACATAACATGTATGATGATAGCATCGTTTCATTAATCGTCGATAAACTTTAGTTTAAATTTTTTTATTATCTTTCTTTGGTTAGAGTTAAAAGTTGATTGAATTTGAATTTTTAACGCGGGCGTTTTCCATCTTGTTTTTCGATTGAGTTCAAGTTATTTAGATTAAGTTATTTTATTTAATTTTTTATTAGTTGTATGAGTTAGAAAGTATGAGTTGTAGTAATAAAGCTTACACTAAGGAATACAAAAACGCAGCGTTATATATGAATATTTCACACGAAATAATGCAGAAAATGCTACGTGCGATGTATGCCAAAAGCAAGTGAAGGCTCCAACGGGAAACACTTCGAACTTGAAGCAACATTTGCAAAATACGCATCCAAGTTTGTCTGAAGAACTAAATGCCAAAAAATCTTGCGTTGAAGAATCGAAAAAAAAGGTGCGTTAAAATTTGTTTTGTTCTTCATTTTAAAAATTAAAAACATTGCAACTGTTATAAATCTAAATTAATGAATATTCATTTAATGTTATTATTAGTTAAGTAGTTAATATATCTTGTCACTATAGGATGATAACAAAGGTCAAACTAGTATGTTTGACTATTCGACCTCTGTGAAAGAATGGGAACCGAACCATCCCCGAGCTAAAGCAGCTACTTTGAAGTTGGCAAAAATGATATGTACCGACTTACAGCCTTACAGCATAGTACAAGATAAAGGTTTTGTGGCATACAGCAAGTCTTTGGAGCCACGTTACAAGTTGCCTGATCGCCACAAACTGTCTAAAGAAATCATCCCAGGTTTGTATGAAAGTTTCAAAAAAGACATTGCAGAATCCATTCAACAAGTGGCATCATTGGCTTTAACAACCGATGGGTGGACGTCAAACACCAACGATTCGTACTTATGTTTCACGGCTCATTATCTTGACGAAAATTTCGTCATTCACAACGAATGCCTTAAAGCAACACATTTTCTAGAAAGCCACACTGGTAGAAATTTGGCTCAGGCTATTGATGACTGCGTAAAAGATTGGATACCAAATGTCAATATTCCGATTTTTGTTATTACAGACAATGCAACTAATATGAAGTCGGCTATGAAACAGCTCGCAACATTTCAACATTTTACATGTTTTGCACACACTACAAACTTAGTAGTCACGGGTGTTATCAACAGCAATAAAGAGATAACAACGCTCCTGACTAAAGCGAGAGCTATTGTTGCACATTTTCATCGCAGCAGTAAAGCAACACAACATTTACTGGTGGTACAAAGGCAGTTGAATCTCTCTATACACAAACTTAAGATGGAGTGCGTAACAAGATGGAATTCGACTTATTATATGATGTCACGACTTGTAGAACAAAAAGATGCATTGAGTATGTTACTGGCTTCAAGCGACACAATAGAAAACCTAACTGCACAAGAATGGAGAATAGCTGCCGATTTTATCAAGGCTCTTAAACCTTTTGAGGAAACCACCAAGCTTATTTCTGGCACAAGATATCCAACTGCTTCAATGGTCATACCGTTGCTGAATATTTTGCAAAGAAAAATGGAAGATTTTAGTGTCAGCGGTGAACACATCAACTTGAAAACCACATTAGTTCAGGGCATTAAGGCACGTTGGCCAGATCACGAAAAAAATAAGGTGTTTGCGATGGCAAGCTTAATTGACCCAAGATTTAAACGATATGCATTTACAAATGAAGAAGCCTCAAAAAATGCTTGCGATGACGTTGTAGATAAAATGATCTTTGAACATACATCTACACTTCCTTCACCTGGTGCACAATCTGTAAAAAAAGCATCTAATGCAGAGGAAGTTGGAAAAAAAGAGTCGGCTCCTTTCGACTGTTCACAAATATCGTTATGGGGAACATTTAAAGATATGGTTGCCGCTGCTGCTGAAGGACAGCAACGTCAATCACCTAAAGATAGAATGAAAAGTGAACTGGACTGTTTTCTTCAAGAACAAATTATTGCTCCTGAAGAATCTGTTTACAAGTGGTGGGCCGATAATGCATCTCGCTTTCCAACAATTGCTAAAGTGGCAAGAAAGTATCTTGCAATTCCTGCTACATCTGTGCCTAGTGAACAGATTTTCTCCATGTCTGGTCAAATAATAAATGAACGACGAAACCGACTAAAACCAGAACATGTGGAACAATTAGTTTTTTTATGTCATAACTTGCGGTTGGACTAAACTTTAACATCCTTTATTTGATTAACTGCTTTTTAAAAGAATGTTATCAAATTAAAATTAGAAATTATGCCAGAAACTTGTTACCAAAAATTTAAATGCAATTATTGTGTTGCTTTTCATTTGAAAAAAAATCGAAATCGAATTTTTGTAACCTAAAATAATCGAAATCGAAATCGAATGAT
>NW_008704981.1:545240-623384 GCF_000326865.2 Helobdella robusta | reverse complement strand
CTCTTTCTCATATCATTATCAATTTTGTTATTATTAGTAGTAGTATTAGTATAATTATTATTATTGTTGTTGTTGTTTGTTGTTGTTGCTGCTGTTGCTGCTGTTGTTGTTGTAGTTGCTGTTGTTGTTGTCGTCATCACTTATCACCTTAATCATTGTCTACGTCATTGTATATGTGTATGTGTGTTTGTATGTGTGTGTATGTGTGTGTATGTGTGTGTGTGTGTATGTGTGTGTGTATATGTGTGTGTGTGTATGTGTGTGTGAGTGTGTGTATGTATGTATGTTTCTATGTAGTACGTATTTTAAAGTCCCTTCGTAATGTCTCTCCAATGAGCGATCGCATAAATGTTGAAACTAGTCGCCGGAATTCTCACTGCACGATGATGAAGACGACGATGATGATGGCGATGATGACGAAGAAGAAGACCACAACGATGATGATGACGATAAAGAAGACGACTATACTGAAAATTTATGACGATGAAGATTACAATTAAAATGTGTACAATCGTAATTTAAAACTAATACTAACATCATCATCAACATTTAAAAAATCACATCACCATTGTCTCATGATCATCATCATCAACGAAAACAACAACATCATCATCGTCATCATCATCGTCATCATCATCATCATGGCCATACTTCGCCACCATCATCATTTTCATCGCCGAACATAAAGACGACGACATCAACAAAATATTCGTTACACATGGACTATTGACTTACGACACATATGTAAGTCTGGCAGTAGCTGTCAAAATAGTAGTGGTAGTAAAAGTAGTAGTAGTAGTATTAGTAGTAAAAGTAGCAGTAGTAGCAGTAGTAGTAGTAGTAGTAGTAGTAGTAGTAGCAATACTACGAACAACGATACATACGCCATAATACAACAACAAGACGATCGCTAGAAAACTTTAACAAAACCTAATACTACTATTGCTACTACTACTACTTCTACAATTACTACTACTTTCGCTACAATCACTACTACTTTTACTATTTCTATTACAATCACTACTACTACTACTACTTCTATTACAATCACTACTACCACTACTTCTATTACAATCACTACTACCACTACTTCAACTACAATCATTACTACTACTACTACTACTTCTATTACAATCACTACTACTACTACTATTACTTTTACTACAATCGCTACTATCACTACTTTACTACAATTACAACCCCAACTACAGTTACCGCAAGTACTACAACTGCTCTGAACAACGATCTAGAACAACGCTAAAAATTTTTTTATCATGCAAATCCAACGACAGACTTCAGAGCCACAAGGGTCGCATAATGCAACATTAGTAGGGTCATCTCACCTGTATGACAGTAACGTACATTCACTGTTTATTAGTATCGGTACTATTGTACTATGTTAGTATTGTTAACATTTCTTCGAGGCTTAAATCGATTTGTAGTACCATTTAAATGCTACTACTATTGTCTTACAACTACTTTTTCTACAACTATTCCTTGTTGTTGTTGTTGTGGTAGTAGTAGTAGTAGTAGTGGGGGTAATGGTTGTTGTAGTAGTATTGTCTTACTACTACTGAAGCTAGTAGTATTAGTTGTAGTTGTATTAGTTGTAGTAGTAGTAGTAGTTGTTGTTGTTATTGTTGTTGTAGTTGTTGTTGTTATTGTACTGTAACTCAAGGCGTAAAAAGCAGAACTTCCAAGTGCGAATTTTCATTGTCTTCAATTGTTTCAATTTCTACCCTCACTGCATTGTCTCAAGGAATTTTGCTCTAACTTTCAAAAATTATAAATTTGACTTTGTAAAAATATTTCATGTAGTTTCATTTACTAATCATATATATGTTACTAATTAATTTTAATAATTAATAAATAAATTAATTAATTTATTAATTTATCAAACCATTAAATCATTCGTTCATTCATTCATTCATTTACTCGTTCATTCATCCTATGTTTTCCTTATTTTTACTCCAAAAAATAATTCTGAACTTTTACAGAAAAATTCAATTTAAATGAAAAACAAACACACAAAAGTTATTTGGTGATTATTATTATTGTTGTTGTTGTTGTAGTAGTAGTAGTAGTTGTTGTTGTTGTTGTAGTTGCTGTTGTTGTTGTCGTTGTTGTTGTTGTTGATGGTGTTGTTGTTGTTATTGTTGTTGTTGAACGAGTTAACAAAGGAACGACAGAACGAACGAGTGGATGAACACGAACTGAGGCTTAATAGAAATTTTACTAAGATTAGCAAAGAACATTAAACAATGGCGTCGGGAAGAAATTTATTTTCTTTGCTCTCCATTGATAAAATAATACAGCGTACGTTTTTCCGATTCAAACATTAGCAATGAAAGAAAAAACATTGGAGAGAAACTATGACGTCATGTTGTTAGTATTTACGTCATGAACGTAAACAAACACTAATAACAGAATGGTTAGCTGTAATGGAATTTATATTTACAAGCCTAATAATGTGAATTTTAGTGACAACGCAGTAGCGATACACATTGTTATTATTATTTTTTAATACACTAATACAGCATACCCGCACGTAATAATAATAATAATATCAATAATAATAATAATAATTATTATTATTATTATATTATAATATTATTAAATAGGATTTTATAATTATTTCATTATTAATATTTGGTATTTGGAGTTAGAAAATAAAAGAATTATTATTATTATTATTAATATAAGTAATAATAATAATAAATAATAATAATAGTTTACTGGAGGAATTAAAAAAAATTTAAAATAAATTTCTCGAAAGAAATTTAGACAAAGGGCAAGACGAGTGTTGACGCATGGACTGCATCACGTTCATCGTGTCGTGATGTGAATATGGATAGAAAATTGTTTTAACCTTTGTCAGTGTCACCAGTATTTGTTTTTTAATAATAATAATAATAATCGTAATTATTAAAAACAGTAGTAGTAGTAGTGGTAGTTGTTGTTGTTGTTTTTGTAGTATTAGTAGTAGTATTTGTAGAATTATTATTATTATTATTAGTAGTAGTAGTAATGTAGCAGTAGTAGTAGTAGTAGTAGTAGTAGTAGTAGTAGTAGTAGTAGTAGTAGTAGTAGTAGTAGTAGTAGTAGTAGTAGTAGGAGTGTAGTAGTAGTGTTAGAGGTAGTAGTATTAGTAGTAGTAGTAGTGTAGTAGTAGTAGTAGTGTAGTAGTAGTAGTAGTAATAGTAGTAGTAGTAGTAATTGTTGTTGTTGTTGTTGTAGCAATGCTTATTGTCAAGTTCTGGCATTTTCATACAACAACTTATTAACAATTCGTGCAACTGCCACAAAGCGAACGGAAATATTACTAATAATAACAACAACAATAATAATAACAACAAGAGGACTAACAATGATGATAATAAGAATAACATACGTCCAACTGCTATTGTTACTAATCGAACTTAAGACTATTCACTTCGCGAGCTTTTTTATGTAATAAAATTATTAAAAATTATTATTATTATTGCTGTTTTTACCGTCATTATTGTTGTTGTTCTTATTATTGCTATTGTTCTTGTGTTGCTGTTGTTGTTGTTGTGTTGTTATTGTTGTTGTTAATGTTATTAATATCACTATCGTCATTCTTATTGTCATTATTATTGTTATTGTTAGTGTATATAAATAACAATTTTCAGCATTATTTCTGACTTCAAACGAATTTAACCTTTTTTAAAGGATTTCTAACAAAAAAATTAGAAGAACGAATTTAAGAAGAATAAAAAAATCATTTATTTTTTAAAATAATTATTACTAAATTAATTATTACTAAATTAATTAATATTAATTAATCATATATTTATAATTCAAAATAATTGATTAATATTAAGAAATATTATATAAAAATAATAAAATAAATGGAGGTTATATTTGAGTCCGACAACAGACCAAAAGCACTCTTTGTTATCCGTTAATTTAAATTTTTTGACTAAACCACTGGAAAAAATGAAACAGATTTTCAGGATATTTTACGGTTTGATACATTCTTTTTATTGATTAAACACTCCTTTTTGATAGATACTTTTATTATTGTTATATATTATTATTTTATTCTTTTTATATTTTATCAATCAATCAATCAATCAATCAATCAATCAATCAATCAATTAATCAGTTAATCAATTAGTTTATAAAGCGCTTTTTCCCCGAAGTTCAACAGCGCTCTTCAGTGAATTTTGAAAACAGATGGGTCTTGAGATCCGCTCTGAACTTCGTAAGTGATGGAGAAGTAGTCAGAGAAGGAGGTAGAGAGGTCCAAAGAAGAGGACCAGATAAGCAGATGTAGATTTAGCAAAAGAGTGTTTATACATAGGCAAATTATTTCAATTCAATGTGCTCAGGGTTTATAGGATATTTTAACAAATATAAATGAAAATGATATTCATCCATTCATTCACCTTTAAATTGATTCAGTTGCAGTTTTATTGTTGGCAACACGGGTATCGTGTAACACCGTTCCTACAACTGAAGGAGGAAACGGATATTTGGGACCTCTGGGACCGGATGGTCCGATCGGATCGACCGGAAATATTGGATATATAACGGGTATGTCGGATGTTGTGAGATTGAAATGCGTGGATGTTGTTTATGTGGCTGTTTTTTTTTACCATGCTTCGTTTATGCGTATTTGAGAGTTTATCCAATCAGAATGGTGTTATTCCTATTATAGCACGTGATAGGAACCGACAAACAAATGCACGCACACACACAGACGCACGTACACAAACACACATACTAAACACACTCACGCATGCCTATAAACACACATACAAACAAATATAAATTACAAAATGCCATTAAACAAAACGTTCACGCACACGATTGTATCACTGCTGTTTGTTTCAGCAGCCAAGTCAACATCAACCACAAAGCCACTACCGTCACCACAACTAATATCCCACTGTGATCAACAATTTTGTTACGAAATATCGGCCCAGTCCCAATATTACCCGGACACGAATACCGCAAGAAGTACTTGTCGGAACCGAAACAACTCCAGTTGGCCCGTCGAGATTTATGACGAATCGGTGATGGGGTCGGTTAATTTCATTCTGAATAATTATAGAGATGTGCTCAGCGGTATGAAGGTATTTTTAGGGCTGGATCGGTACGAGCAGAAACCTTGGAATTGGAATAACGGAAAACCGTTTGTCGGTTTGTCGGTCTTCATTTTATTCACTTGATTATTAATTTTTATTCTTATTTATTATTAATTTGTATTATTATTATTGTTTAATATTTATAATTATTTAGATGTTATTTAACAAGATTAACAAATGTTATTTATTAAAAGTTTAATCTTAGAGCTAAAATTTTTTGAACAAAAAATTAACATTTTGGTATGTTATATTACGTTATAATATATTTAGTATGAATAATTAGAAAATTATTAATTATAATTTTCCATAATTTTAAAACTTATTTTCCTCCAGAATTTAAAACAAAGCAAGAGACGACGACTGATGACAACCGAAAAGCTTTTATATACATAACGCAGCCAAAATCTCAAACGAATTCACTCGAATTCTACGAAGATTACTCCACAAACAATAGATATTTCATTTGCCAGTTTAAACGTAAGTGTGTGTCTGTGTGTGTCTGTCTGTGTGTGTGTGTGTGTGTCTGTGTGTGTGTTTGTGTGTGTGTGTGTAGTGTGTGTGTAGTGTGTGTGTGTGTGTGTTGTGTGTTCATCGTTTCTCCTTACTTAATTGCAATTAAACTTTTGTGCTACTATGATTATTAGCCTATGAACAAATAGCTTGGCAAATAAACATAGGTATCAACATGTATCATTTTTATCAATAAGTATGAACACCCAAGATAGTATTTTAGTTTCACATCGGTTGGATTCGAACCAGGTCAATGCGCAATAGCATCCCAAAACATGGCAGTTCTAACGTGTTAGCTATTTCGTTTCGACAACATTGATATATATCATGATATATGATATTATGATATTTATTGTGATATTAATGAAAAATAAGACCAACAACAGAAGTAACGCTTTAGTGCAAGTCATTATGCCATTACAAAAACCATCAAACTTATTGCTTTTGAAATTTTCCCAAATTAGGTAGATGTAATGAATTCGCATACGGCTGGCCGGGAAAAGGTGCCAATTCAAGTACCCCTAACTGCTACGTAGCTTGCAACAACATCAACAACAACATCAATAACAACATCAACAACAACATCAATAACAACATCAACAACAACAACATCGACTACTACATGTCATGGCACGAGGCCAGATACTATTGCCACAAAAACGGCGCCGGCGATTTGGCGGTCTTCGACGGCCACAGCATTGATGACGTCATCGTCGGAATGGCGTCGATGGCGACCGTGGCTGGGCAGACGTACTGGGTAGGTGCTGCCAAGATGAGGTGGTACTGGAATCGGGATTACCCCGGTGGGTATAATGATGGAACATTCTTTTATATACGGAAAAAATCAAATCCAAATGAAATCAATCGAAAATTATATATCAGAGTGTAAATGAATAAGATGTAAAATGTAATGTACGATCCCCTCATGCTCTCTGATCAACAAGTGCTTGGGAGTAAAAAAAATATATTTAAAATCGGTTAAGTAGTGTTTCTGTCGCAATCCTATTGTTAATCCTATGCACAATAATAAAGGTAATAATAATTTTAATAATATTAATAATTCAAAAGAAATAATTTTAATTATTTCAGTAAAGGAAGCTTTGTACACTAATTGGGTTTATCACGCTGGGTTTCCAAATAGTAACCTCTTCTACTTATCGTCGTCGTCATCTTCCTACATCACTTATATCGAAGTCAGTAATGATTCCGATCAGTGGAAAGATACCACACAGGTTCATTTATTTGATTGATTGATGGATGGATGAGTTGGTGAGTGAATGAATGAATAAATGAATGAATGAATGAATGAATGAATGAATGAATGAATGAATGAATGAATGAATGAATGAATGGATGAATGAATGAATGAATGAATGAATGAATGAATGAATGAATGAATGAATGAATGAATGAATGAATAAATGAATGAATGAATGAATGAATGAATGAATGAATGAATGAATGAATGAATGAATGAATGAATGAATGAATGAATGAATGAATGAATGAATGAATGAATGAACAAACGAACGAATGAACAAACGAACGAACGAACGAATGAAAGAATGAATTTATTAAAAAAAGAAAGAAAAAAGAATTAATTAATGATTGGAAAGTGATAATATGGATCATTAAGTTTAATTAGTTATGTGATTATTGTTCTATAGTTAAACATAATTCATCATTATCACCATCATGACACTTTTTATCATCATCGTCGTCGTCGTCCCTATCATCGTCATTATCATCATCGTCTCCATCATCATCATCATTATCATCATCATTTCCAGGGCAGCACACAAAACACCATGCTCAATCTTACATTGATTTGTATGTCATGTAAGTAATGATGATGATGATGGTGGTGATGATGATGGTGGTGATGATGATGACCATCATCATTATCATCATGATGACGATGACGACGATGATAATGATGATGATGTTGATGATGACGATGACGACGATGATAAAAACAATGTATCAGTGATGATGATAATAATAATATAATAATGATAATAATAAATTTATAAATACTCTCTCTATGACTGCAAAACATTTTCAGTTAACCCAATGTTCAGCAAAATGACGTCAACAACAAACCAGAATGAATGGATAGCCACAACAGCAGCAAGTAGGCCACCCAGCCTCTAATACTATATACAACATAATAAAATATTTAATACAATGTGTAATGTTGATGTTAATAATGATACAATGTTTAATACAATACGTAATGTTTATAGTAGTTACAATAAAACGTATCATACAATGTATAATGTTTAATACAATTTACTGCATTTTTTTTTTCAAAAATACTTGGTAGCCCAATTAAATTCTACTAAAGTACTTAGCTATTCGTTATATAGACGATGGATCCGGAATTAGTAAAGGTAGTGTAGTGGGCGTGGTTATCGGCCTGTCAATCATCTGCTCCATCATTTCGGCCATCATCACGTGCTTGGTGATGAAGCGATGCTATAAGTTAGTGGTTCTTATGATGATTGATGATGGTGATGATATTATTATTATTGATTATGATACTGATGTTATTATCATTGTTGTTGTTGATGTTATTATTATTATTATATTTAGTATTATAATTGTTATTATTGTTATTATTTTTATAGAAAATGTTTGAAAATATTTTGTTAACCAACAGCATTATCATACGCAACAAACAAACATCAACAATCACTTCCCGTTCTACATGGGATTCGAACCCGGGACCTCAACATTCGCAAAAAAACATTCACCAGGAAAAAGAAGAGCGAGAGCCAACAACATGAACATGCCATCAGAAATCTCCCGCCAGTTGACGACGAAGACAACACATACCTGCGTCTGGCGCCACAAAACAAAGATCCTCAATGTTGTTACGAAAACGAGGTTGTTGAAAATATAAACAACAACAACAACATAAGCGATAGCAACCTAAACAACACACACAACATCATCAGCAGTCACATCAACAACAGCAATTTAAACAATGATATCATCAACTACAACAACAACAATAACATTAATGAAAACAACAAAGACAATTGTGACAAAGAGATTTATGATATTATATGTTAATAAATTGTTAAATGGAATTTTCAGTTTCAGTTTTTGTTTCTCATTTAAAAAATTTTCCCCTTTCAATTTTGGTTTCGTTTTATAAAGTTTTTCACACAAAATTTTGCCTTGAAAATTGAAAAAACCTAAAAATAATGGTCCGTTACACAGATAAAACCTACAGACTTGTAAATATAATAAATGAATAGTTAAAACAATGGTAATCGCCTATATTTTATTATTCGAAAATTAAAATAAATAACTTTTATAATTTTTCAAATTTAACGATTGACTGATTGATTGATAAAAGGAGGATAAATGTGAATAAATAATTAATCAATCGCTATCATGATTGAATATAAATTAATAAAATAATTAATTTGAGTCTTTAAAATCCAAAATATAATTAAAATCGGTAAAATAAAATGATTTTATTAAACTGGAATATACTTTTATTAATATTTTTTCGTTAAAACGAGACTATCACAGAACATCCATTTAAAAATTTTCGTCGTTGACATCATAATTACTGTTTCTGTTAAGTTATTGTTGACGTGATTTTAATGTTGTTGTTGTTGCTGCTGTTATGTTAATGACGTTGTTGCTGTTATGTTGATGACGTCATCGTTCTTGTTGCCAAGTTGATGATGTTGTTGTTTTTGTTGATGTTTTTGTTGTTGTTATGTTATTGTTTTCTAAATGTTGATGTTTTGACTGAAGAGTTTGTAGGCCTTGTTAATATTATCTCCTTCGATTTTCGTTGTTCCGATTATTCCGATTTTCGTTGTTTCGGATATTCCGATTTTCGTTGTTTCGGATGTTCCGATTTTCGTTGTTTCGGATATTCCGATTTTCGTTGTTTCGAATATTCCGATTTTCGTTATTCCGGTTATTCCGATTGTTTCGGTTGTTATTCCGATTGATTCGGTTGTTGAGTATGTTTCGATTGTTGTCGACAACGTTTAGATTGCGGTTCCGGAGAATGAGGGCCGCTTCCTCTTCCAGACTGTAGACGAAAGGATTGTCAGCGAACGGATCTATAGGTCTTCCAGGGGGATTGTTGGCTGGAATGTTTCGGTTACGTCTGATAATATTGTTAGGAATATTAATTCTGTTGTTGTTGGGACTGGGGCTATTTTGATTGTTATTGTTAGCATTGTTGTTTTGATTATTGTTATTGTTGTTATTCTGGTTGTTGTTGTTGTTATTGTTATTATTGGCATCGCCGTCGACGACGTCATCGTCACTTCGACGCCTTGAACGCTGCTGTCTCTGCGGCACGTCAACATCAACCAGTTGTCTCAACTTTTCAATTTGGTCCTCGTCATTTTGATTGTTATTGTCATCACCATCTCCATCTTCTTCATTTCGATCTTCATTGCGGTTGTTGATGTCAACATCGTTCATGAAATCGAGGGCAGCGTTGTTGTCATCATCATCATTGCTATCGTTATTATCATTGTTATCGTTATTATCATTATCATGGTTATAAACGACGATAAATGCGTTATAATCATCGTTGTCATTTTTATCATCATCGTCGTCATCATCACTTCTCTGACCATTAGCATTCTCTTCGTCATTGAACACTTGTTGAATTTGTTGTCGTTGTCCGGCATCATCGCCTCTACCATCATCATTTGGCGAACGTTCAAAATTATCGGAATCTTGAACGTTAACTCGGTGAACCCTGGGAGGGTCTAAACGGGGTCGATATCGATTAAATTCAGAGACTACTTGACTAGCAAGATTGGGATTAATAGCTTCCTGACCAACTTGATCATTATGGTTGGGATTAATATCCACTTGACCAACTTGACCAATAAGATTGGGATTAATATCCACTTGACCAACTTGACCAATAAGATTGGGATTAATATCTACCTCACCAACTTGACCAGCAAGATTGGGATTAATATCAACCTGACCAACTTGACCAATAAGATTGGGGTTAATAACATCCTGGCCAAAATAAATATGATTAACGAGAGGATCCTGGTAAATAATTTGCCCGTATTGAAATTGATTAAGAACAACTTGATTATTAGAATTATCCGGATTAAGAACCACCTGATTATTGGGGTTAGGATCCGGAACAACTTGATTGTTGGGAACAAGATTAGGATGGACCAGATTATTAAAATTAGGAAAAAGCTGATCAATAAGATTGGGTCCAGGAATAACTTGATCATTGGGATCAGGATCAGGAACCATGAGATTGTTAGGATCAGGAACTACCGGAACATTAGGAATGTAAACTTCCAGATTGGGGTTGGGAACCACCTGATTATTAAAAATAGGAATCGCCTGATCATCAAGATTATGAATCACCTGGTTATCTGGATTAAAAACTATCTGGTTATCAAGATTAAAGGCCACTTGATTATTAGGAATAGAAACTACCTGATAGAGAACCGGATTTAGAAGGATTTGATTATTAAAAGTAGGAACTACCTGATACAGAGGATTATGAACTAATTGGTTATGGAGATGTACATTGGGAATCACCTGATGATTAGCATTAAGCACCATTTGGTTATTAAGATTATTATTTACCAACTGATAAGGATTATAAACGAAAACTACTTGATCATTGTAATTTAAATCAGGAACGACAAAATTAGGGTAAGGAACATTCTGATCATTATGATTCGGATTAGGGATTGCCTGAGAACCAGGGTCAGGAACCACCTGGTTAATAATAATAGGTTCCTCCCGATTATTAAAATTTGGAACAATCTGATTATCAGGATTGGGATCTCCATGGTTATTAAAATTAAGATCTACCTGGCTATCAGGATTGGGAACTACTTGAATATTAAAATTAGGAACTACCTGGTTATTAGGATTTTGGACTACCTGAATATTAGGATTAGGATTTACCTGGCTATCAGGATTGGGAACTACTTGAATATTAAGATTAGGATCTACCTGGTTATTAGGATTTTGGACTACCTGAATATTAGGATTAGGATC
Organism: Helobdella robusta; assembly: GCF_000326865.2. Taxonomy (NCBI): domain Eukaryota; kingdom Metazoa; phylum Annelida; class Clitellata; order Rhynchobdellida; family Glossiphoniidae; genus Helobdella; species Helobdella robusta. Next base: position 611,727 of record NW_008704981.1, on the reverse strand, counting down.
TACCTGGCTATCAGGATTGGGAACTACTTGAATATTAAGATTAGGATCTACCTGGTTATTAGGACTTTGGACTACCTGAATATTAGGATTAGGATCTACCTGGTCATTAGAATTTGGAACTACCTGATTATTAGGATTGAGAAGTATTTGAATAAGATTACTAGATGCCTGTTGATTAAGAATAGGAACGGCTTGATCATTATTAACAGGATATACCGTATAGTCATTAAGATTGGGATTAGGAATGACTTGATGAAGAGAGTTATAATAAGCGGCTACCTGATTGACACCTGGAACTTGTGGGCTGCGTTTTGGAGATAAACCTGCCGGTATCCTGCCAAATATCTCGTAGTCGTTGTAGTTATCATGGAATATGCCTAGCTCTTGCCTGCGTGCGTTTAATAAAAATTATTTTTATTTGATCTGTTTTGATAAAAAAATTATTAATCATTTAATGTTTAATTTAATATTTTCTTGGCAGTATATTTAATTCTGTTAAGTATATACTGATTTAAAACGGATTTATTTCATTAATTTCAATATTATTAAATACCAAACATTGCTAGTATATAAATACTGTCTACAAGCAATTAAAATATATTTTAAATAACATGCAGTCTTCATCTGATACAAGTTACACAGCTGACATAAAAAGTTTACCTGCTCAATGAAATCGGATTACAAAATTTGTTGTACATTTTTTTTTAGTAAATAGATTAAGAGAGTTAGAGCAGTTTGCATGCACTGAATGGGTTTGTTCATTATTTGATTGTTCGTTATCGATGCGGAAATATCAAACTAGAGTTCAACTAAAAAACAAAAAGTAAACCAATCAACCAAACATCCAGTTCAAATTTTCAAGCTAACCTTATGGCAGCTCTAGCAGCTTTGAAAGAATCGACTTTATCGATATCGACATTGTAGATCATGTAATAACCGGTGTCACCCTTATAAATGAATATCGCTTTTCTGGAATCTGTTAATAGCTTTAGCTGATCCAGAGCGTCACTCAACTCGGCTTCTCGTAGGGTTTTTACTTTTAAAAATTTCAGCTGATCTAAATCGTGCACAGGCAAGCCGAATCTACGGCGGCAGTCCCCGTCGTCGTCCAGTATGTCCAATGCCTTGTGGTACATCATCATGACCTGTTGCAGCAGTTGGTGAACGCCATTCAGAGAGAGAGAAAGAGAGAGAAAAAGAGAGAGAGAGAGAGAAAGAGAGAGAGAGAGAGAGAGAGAGAGAGAGAAAAGCGAAACAAAGAAAGACGAGAGAGGAAAAATGAACATGGAGCTGTCTTGCTTGTTATAAAAATAAAGGTGAATGACTATCGTTTTAGATAGAAATATAAATATAGTCCTATAAATATAAACTAAAAATAGAAATATAGTCCTATAAATAGAAGTATTTCTATAAATGGAAAATTTAGAAAAACCAGCCCGCACCTCCGCCATGACAGGTTCCTGATCGTTTACTAACATTTCCACGTTCTTGGTCAAGTGAAGCAACATTTTCCTGTGAGTAAGCCTCAATATACCTGATGATGATGATGATGATGATGATGTTTATAATGATGGTGATTATGATTGTCCTAATCTCCATTCCTATCACCATCATTATCCTCATCATCACATCGTCATCACTACCATCATCGTCGTCATCATAACCATCGTGATCACTATGTTATCATCGTTGTTTTCGTCATCACCAACATGACATCATTATCAGCATGACATCATCATGACGTCATAACAATCACCATAGACTTGCTGTTGATCTTCCCCGAGTATATCATCAGTAGCTGTCTGAGCACTATCATCGAACTCTAAAAAGAAGAATCAAATTATTTTAACGAACGAACGAATGAATGAATAAATGAATGACCAAATAGAAAACGAACGATTGCGTAAACAAATGAAAGAACAAACAAACGAACGAACAAACAAATGAATGAACGAATAACTGAGTGAACGAAAAAAAATGCCAAAAAAGAAATTATTAGTGAAAGAACGGTGCAGACGAGCAAATGAAAGAATAAAACAATATATGAACAAATGAATGAATGTATGAATGAATGAATGAACGAACGAACGAACGAATGAATGAGTGAGTGAGTGAGTGAATGAATGAGTGAATGAATGAGTGAATGAATGAATTATTTAATTAATTAACGAACGAACACATGGATGAATGAAACCAATTTAATCAACAAAATATCACCATTCAACTGCTTTTCACCCAACCAACATTCACCATCATCGTCATCATCTTCCTCATCGTAGCCATCATAACCATCATCCTTTTTTTAATTTTCTCTCAACGCATCACACACATTGCATGCGATATGCGGAGATCTTCTTGCATTCGAACCCTATGACTGCCGGCCAGGCAGGCACCTTAACATTGCGCCATCCTCGTCTCCGCTAAAATCATCACCTTTATTATCATCGGACCAGTTTACGAAGAATCGCTTAAAATGAGAAAACTGATTGGTATGACAGGCGGTGATACAGTATCCGGAATCTAGAATATCTTCGAACGGCGCTTCAACAGTTGTGGCGTAAGTCTCGAGTTTATAACCGAGTTGAACGTCGAACGGACCGACTATATCCAGCTCATTCCTCGTGTCGTGTCGTCTGGCTCGGTGATTTGCGTTTGTCGGATCGAGTAGCGGCGATGAGAAGGTGTTCGATCGGAGCGTCGGCATTTTTGGCGACCAGAGAGACTCTGATGACGACGAACTCTCCGTCTGGTTTGTATATAGATGGTTGGTTGATTGATGAGTTTGAAATAAAATTACGCTTCAAAGAAGTCCAGAAATTATTTAAAATATTACAATTATTTGGCTTGGCAATTCTCACATAACACGAACACGTCTTTTAGAAGCATTTTGAAACGAATACCAAATTTTAATAAGGAGAAATAATTAACCTAAGAAATATAAAACAAAAACATTTCGTAGGACATGACTTATGCAAAAAGAAAGTTTTGTTTCAATTTTCGACCACGTCCAATTAAAACCAAAACTTTTAACCATTATAATTTGCAATAAAAATTAGAAAAAATTAAAAAACTTGTAAAGTTAAATTACATCCCATTCTTCTTCGCTCTCTAATTCATCTTCTGAATCGTTTTCTGTCATTTTTAAATTTTTTATTAATTTTTTAATTAAGTTATATTCGTTCTGAATTACTTTCTGCATGTCTTACAGAGGTATGAGGGATTGTATTTAGCGCCAAATACGCCTGTTCGTGGTATTGGTTAAATACCCAAATATAAAAATTTGTCAAATTTAAGATTATAATTGAATATTGAAATTCTAGATTTAATAGAAAAATTGTTTGTTTGTTTCAATTATAGTCTTATTAATCAAAAAATAGCGTTTTCATTGCAAATTGTTGGTGATTGTTACCTTACCATACTTATTTTGGCTAAAAGTAAACTTTAGTTAAAAAAATTAAAGTTTCGGCTTTGCTTTTTATCTGCTAGTAAAATAGAGGAGTGATAAAATTAGTGATTAGAAAAACATATGATGAGCGGGTGTCAGCATTTAGAAACCTTCAAAGCGGAATATGGCACTGAAACTTATAGAATAATTTACAGACATTTCATTGCTTGCAGCCATCCAAATTCTAGAAAAAGAAAAGTAAATTTTTACATTTAAATTTTAAATAACTACTCTACTCTAATAATGGAGAAATGTGTAAAACTTTAGTCTGCGTATTATTTTTCTCAAAAAAATTTTTTGTATTTATTAATTATGTTAATTTACGTAAGTTTTTTTAAAGTTTAAAAAACTAGCTAGAGAGTTAGATTTTGAAAAAAAACAAGGAAGCTATTTTTTAATTAAAATTTAATTAGATAATATGTTTTTTAAATTTTTAATATAGAAAATAAAATGTGTATAATATGTTAATGTTAAGTTGTTTGATTGAAATAATAATTAATAGTAGTTAATATTGAAATTTAAAGACTAGCAAACAAAATTTTTAAAAATCTAAATTTCTTTTATTTTATACTCAATCAAACATGCAAAACATCTAATCCTACGATTATAATCTAGACTTAACCCAATTCACTAATCACTAACAGGCCAGATCATTGTTCTGTTATACTTGCCGACAGTACCATCCAAGACTTCATTCCTGTTTGTATTGCGTATTTTTTGGCTGCTATGCCAACAAGCACATCAACGATCATGCCAAAACTCAAAAACATCACCTGGGTAAAATTTTATAATTAATTAATTAATTAATTTGATCATTTATTTATTTTTAATTTATTTATTAACTAATTTATTTATTATGATAATTTGTCATTAAATTAGAAAAAATAGGCATATTTTACACAATAATTAATTATTTTTAGCCATAGATTTGACGTACGGTGTCATATTATGCTTTCTTTGTGGAGACTATGTCTACGACGATGACATGGATGAAACTGCTAAAAAAGAACAAAAACTCGTCTGCAAGTCATTAGGTTATAATTATAATATAATAAATTATAATTTAATATAATATAAAGTGTAATTCTATAAATAATAATAAATAATAAAAATAATTTGACTGCTGTTTGTTAATGAAAATTTTAATTGGTTATATTTTAAGTTTGACGGTTCTTAAATAAAGTAATAATAATCTGTTGGCTGGTTTATTGATTGATTTCATAATTGGCGTAAAAGTTGATTGATTGGTTGGTAAAATGGATGATTGATTGATTGATTGAGTGGTTTTTTGATTGATTGGTTGATTGATTGAACGTTTGATCGGTTGATTAAATGGTTGGATGGTAAATAGGTAAAATTTAAAAATAAATATTTATTGCAATGATAATAGAATGAGCGACTAAATTTCAGAAAACACGCTATTCATGCCATGGGAACCAACAAAGGAAGAAGTTCAGCTGTTGAAAGAAAACCCCAAAAGGAGAAAGTTGACAGGGGATAGTACGATTGGTTAGTTGATTGATCAATCAGATTGATTGATTGATTGATTGATTGATTGTTTGGTTAGCAAGCTGACTGGCTGGTTGGTTGGCTGTTTATCATTTTATCATCGTAATTATCATTGTCAGGCTTACCAGAATATAATATTCTTAATTTTATACGTGTCTCCAGGACTACGTGGCCTCATAAACCTGGGCAACACATGTTTCATGAACTGCATAGTACAGGCCCTCACTCACACTCCATTACTGAGAGATTACTTCCTGGCAGACAAACACATGTGCCAGATGGAGAATGAACCGCAACAATGTCTTGTCTGCGAGATGGCTAGACTCTTTCAGGAGGTTGTCTATTTGTCTGTCCGTCTGGTTCTGTCTTTTGTGTCTGATTGTTTTGTCTGACTGATTGTTGTATTCAAGTGGTTTTTGTGTTTGGCTGCATGAATGACTGGTCGTCGTTGTGTCACTATTGTTTGCTAATCTTGTATTGCTGTATTCGAATGTGTGTGTGTGTGGTTGTGTGTGTGTGTGGTTGTGTGTGCGTTTGTGTGTGTGTGGCGTGTGCGTGTGCGTGCGTGCGTGTGGCTTTGTAATTTCGTGTGTGAGATGTGTAATTGTGTATCCCCACCACCTAGTTTTATTCGGGCATAAGCACCCCACATACGCCATACAAACTGCTGCACCTTGTGTGGACTCACGCTAGGCACCTGGCCGGCTACGAGCAGCAAGATGCACACGAATTCCTCATCGCCACTCTCGACGTCTTGCATCAGCACTGCAAAGGTTCTCTACTCTGCATGTTTGTGTGTTGCTTATGTCTGTTTGTGTTTGTCTGCGTGTATGTGTGTGTACGTGTGTGTGTTTGTGTGTGTGAGTGTGTATTTGGTTAAATATCTGCAGGTAGTAGTGGTTTGTCATCGAGCACATCCCCGCATTGCAACTGCATCATCGACCAGATTTTCACTGGGGGGTTGCAGTCTGACGTCACCTGCCAGAAATGCAAGTTAGTGTTGCTAGTTAGGCAGGAAAAAAATGAGAATGAAAAGAATTTAATTAATTAATTAATTAATTAATTTAGTTAATTAAAAGAATTAATTAAATTAAGAATTAAAAGGAGAAGAAAATTTTTGGTTATTATCTTTATCATCGTCACAAATGGTAAAATTTTCATTGATGTTAACGCCATCCTCTTTACTGTCATCATCGTCGTCATCATCGCCACCATCATTACCACCATCATCACCACCATCATCACCACCATCACCATCATCAGCAACGTGTCGACGACAATTGATCCGTTCTGGGACATCTCACTCGATCTCGGACCACCCGAACAATTTTCAGGTGGCCTTCCATATTTTTGTATCCACACATCCCTAAAATTAATAATATTGTGATTAATAATAATAATTTTATTATTTATAATTCTTTTTTAAATAATTCTCTGAGGCGTCGAAACAATATTACCACTTAAATTACCGTTCATTTATCAGGTGGTTTTCAAAATTTGAACTCTAAATTAGAGGAGCCGACATCACTAACGACGTGCTTAAAAAGGTTATCTTGCAATACATACATACATACACTCAACAATATCTCTAATAGAGTTTACACCATAGACAACAAATCAGAAAACTTAAATACACCATCAACAACGACAAACAACAACAATGAGCATTACAATGACGTCACAGTAACGTCACTACCCCAATAACACATTAAAACAGATTTACGAGACCGGAGCACTTGGGTAGTTCGGCCAAGATAAAATGCAGCAAGTGCATAAGCTATCAGGAGTCTACCAAACAACTTACCATGAAAAAGCTACCATTGGTGGCTTGTTTCCATTTAAAGGTATTTCTCTCTCTCCTCTCTCTCTCTCTCTCTTTCTCTCTCTCCTCTCTCTCTTTCTCTCTCTGTCTATCACTCTTACTTGTCTATTTCTTTCTTTCTCTCTCCAAATAACTCGTTTTTTAACTGACAGCTTGCAACGTCAAATATGTACATTCAAGTTTACATAACTACACACAGTACAAAACCAAGTTCATATAAATCCTTCATTGAAAATTTTCCGACTCAGAAAAAATACACACACACACAAGCGAACACGCACAAGTGCACACTCACGTACAAATACACACACGTACAAACACATACACAGAGATTCGAGCATTCAACTGGCTACCACAAAAAGATATCCACCTTCGTATCATTCCCTGAGGAACTGGACATGACTCCATTCATGTCTCTCACTCACAAGATATCGACAATGACGTCGTCGTCAACATCTGCATCGTCGTCATCGCCCAGTAAATCTCAATCCAATGCACAGAATCTAGAATATTCTGGGCTTTCTACCGAAAACAAGTTTGAGAAATTTTGTTCCTGTGTTTTTTCCGCTAAAGCTGATTAAAATTGATTACATACTTTTACGAAAATAATAATGTTCTCATCGCCACGCTATTCCTTCTCATGTTCCTCCACCATCTTTATGTTATCTTCGTCTTCAGCACCATCTTCATCATCATTTTACTCACTATCCTCTTCACCATCTCTATTACTACCTTTATCATCAACATCACCTTACTCATTTTCACAATCATCATCCTCTTCATCGCCGGAAACCCATCGTCATCGTGATCCACTTCATCACTACAGTCATCATCAAACTCATCCAAATGATTTTACTCATCATTTTCCATCATCTCGCAATCCTCATCGCCATCCTCTTCACAACAGGTACTCCTTATACTCAGTGGTGAACCACCGGGGCACGGCTGACTCGGGCCACTACACCTGCTTCATACGCCAACACAAAGACCACTGGTTCAGGTGCGAAGACAACCTCATCACCAAGGCATCTGTCGATGATGTACTCAACAGTGAAGGGTCCGTTGGTTTCTAATTATAACCATAATTAATAAAAATTATGATTATAATTATTGTTATCTCTTGATCAGTTTTCGGGTAACAAACCACGCATCACAACTGCACGGGATGTTAGTTAGGCCAGGATCTATTTGCATTCGAATCAAGTCACTGCAGTAGCCAAGACCAGGTGCCATAAGCTCATCGTCTCACTGTACTACGACTACAATCTACAATCATTTCTAATCAGGCTTATAACTTCAATCTACAATAACACTTGTAATCCACAATCAGGATTAGAGTTTATGACTATGTAAATATTAAATGTAATGACTAACTCGTTATCGTCGTAATTGTTTGATGTTATTCCGAGTTCATTGATTAATCTATCAGCTGTTCGTTGAATGGATTCACTAATTAACCTATCAGCTGTTCATTAAATTATAATTAAGTAAGCTAAGATCAATAAGATTAGCAGGATCTAATTGTCATATTAATATTAGTCGTAATATTATTGTATTTTTACAGAGCATCACTTTTCAACGCCGGCTAGATTTGAAATTTTATAAGATTCATGGGCGTTTTGTATTTATGCAATTGGTTAGAACTCATTCAGATGGCAGATTGTATAGTACATGCTTGTTAATGTAATGAATGTATTGTTGTATTTAGAAATTTAATGTAAGGAAATTACTCCAATGGATGTAACGTAATTTAATGTAATATAATTTAATGATGATGACATCTGCTATGTACTGCTTTTTGGTGTACTAAGATAAATATAACAAATTATAAATAATTACATAATTTCATTAATTAGAAATAATTAAACAACTAAATATGAAAGTCATTTGAATCTTCCCAATTAGCTACTTACTCTTCTACCATAAGCAAATCTTGGAATATGAATAAATGAATCAAAGAAATGATAAGAATGATGATGCGAATGAAGGAATGAATGCATCACAGTCGACATCTACCACTACTGCTACTACTATTACTGCTGCTACGACCACAACAACCACCAAAGCCAACTACAACGACAGCTAGCACATACCACAAGACATCCGGAAGATTCATTTCCAACCACCCCAACACGACCAATAATTAATCTGAGTTAGAAATGTATATATACGGACACCTAGTTACGCATATTGCGTGCGTACTACATTTTTGTGTGAGTATACGTATTTGCTTTCAATCATACATTTATATACTTGGCTATACGCATGTTCACTTATACAATGGCTATATGTAAATATAAGCATACATAGCTTCCTAATTTAGATTGCTAGTGACCGTGTGTTCAATCAATCAATCTTCGTTTTGCGTCCAGAGACCCGGTTTCCCGAGGTAGGATGTTGTTTTCTTTGCCATCAACTTTTTAAGCCAAATTAGGCGATCAGTTGTATCCATTTCATTTCATTTGAAATTAACTAGTGACCGTGTGTTAACTTTATAAAACTCTTACACTCACATCACGGACATCTGACAACTACAGATACCTATGAACATTCATACCATAAGATATAGCCGTTTATATAGATCGCTGCTCCATGATTTTAACACATGCAGGTTCCTCTATTTTTATCGTTGATATCTCATTTCTTATTGCTGCTTGTGATTTTATGTTATTTGTGGCTCGTCACGCACGCATTGATATGTAAAAAAAATATATACAGCTACAAGCTTTCATTTCTTTCAAGTCTCAAAAAATTAAATTCGAATCACGTACATATCGTTTGAAAACCTACGCATATTAGCAATTTACAAGTTCTTTTACGTGAGCAAACACTGTATTTTGAAACAAAAAACAATATATATATATGTATATATAAGAAAAGATTTGTCTGGAACGTCAACTATATATTATAAATAAATATTTAACACCTAATCAGAATGTAACACTTAATTAGAACAATGATTTAACATATGTACAAGAAATCAAATAAACAAAGATGATATAACAATGTGCCTGCGCTCTTAACACCCAACCAATCACAAACAACCAATAGCATACTGTCACAATCAATCAACAGCTGTTATCTCAGCAAAAAGACTCTTCAAATAGTTGATCTCCTTCTGAAGTTCTTCAGCCCTGACCTTCAGCTGTCGATTCTTTTCTTCTATCTCGCTACATTCATCCAAAAACTTGTTCTGCTCCTGCCTCTTCTTCTGCCTGTACTTCAAAGCTGCCGTCTTGTTCTGTTCTTTCAGTCGATGTTTCTTTTCTGGCCTGTAGCTTGATGGTGACTGCCTGTAAGGTTCAGAGAAATCTATTCTGTCAGCACCGCTGCAGCTGATGCTACTAGATGATGAACTGGCGGTTAATAGTTTTTTGAGATCACTGGGAGAGCTGTCGTAGCACAACTCTAACGAGCTCATTTCACCTGATGATGTATCACTGATTTGCTCGTTGTATGACATGTCATTATTCCATTCTTCAGCAGCGGCGTAGCTATTTGAAGAGTCTGAACTAACGGCAATATCAACATCCGTAGCTGCAGGGTGAGAATTTGAGACAACTGCAAAGAAAGGATTCACTTGGAAAGGTTCAATGGAAATAAGTTCCATTGATGGAGATGGATGGGTCTGGGTCTTTGACTCACCAACTTCAAGTAATTCATTTATATCTGGGGTTGGAAACAAATTATCTTCCAGTAGTTCAGGGTCCAAGATGAAGTTTGGATTTGACTTGCCATTCTTTGGATCTATCTGCTGCAACAGATCCATGATAACTGAAGGATCAGCAAAATCAGGTTGAAGTAACTGATCATCATTTGAAACACTAGATTGCAATGAAACTTGACCCGGCTTTTCATTAACACTTTGGAATTCATGCTCGATGGTGTTCATAAAGCTTAGATCATCATAGACACACGGCTTAGTTGGCGAAGTCAGGTTGTAGAATTCAGTTTCAAAATCAAATGTTTCTTCAGGCAATGAATTTCCAAAGGGAGAAACCAACAAACCTTGTTCTGCGAAGATGATTAAACATAGGTCATAGATTCAACTCAGAATAAAACAAACAGACTATTACACCAAGTTATTTTAAAATTGATTTAAACAAACTAACCAGAATCAAGTTGAGGATCGAACAGCAAGACGGAATCATCTACAAGATTGGACCCATGTGACCCCAGATATGACCCAGACCCGACCCTATCTCTAGTAAGTGTGGGGACAACTAGGTACTTCCCGACCAGCTGGTCCAATGCAAGGACGAACTGCGGGGAGTCCGCTGTGCAACTTTCGTATTGATATTCCATCTAATAAATCAGCAACGGCTTTGTCAAAATATATTTCTGATGATGTACGTGCTCTGAGAGCATGGTCCGCCATTTTGAAGAATCTATAAAAAAATTAGTTTAAATACAAAAATTAAGTTAGACACTTACTCTGGTAACTCAGAGAAACGTTTTTTACAAAAATCAAACTTTAAAAAAACTAACCCCATTTTGCCGCTGTGCTAGTGTTGTTTGCTGTGGCCCCGCGCTAAAGAACGTAGGCAGTGGATTAAACGACCATTTTGTGACTTAGAATGATATAACCAAAAAAAAGAGAAAACGCAATTAAAATCCTTCGTAAATGTAAAGAGAGGGTGGAAAAAGCAGGAACATACGATGTCACTTTTATACCAGTAGCGTAAGAACTAAGTGATATTATTAAGCTTTCTATTCGGCGTTATTCATAAGTATTTATTAAAACTTAATGATAACTTTTATGTCTGCAGAATTTGTTGAACTGATCTCACACGTTCTATACGAATTAAATTTAAAATTTGCAACTAAATTAAAACTCTTTTTCGCGCAACGGTTCACAAAAATGTGCTTAATGAGGCATAATTATTGCATCAGAAAAAGATGGCCAGGGAAGTACTATCTTTTAATAACTGCAAAATGCCGTAAATTGCAGAAACAAAACTATTTTTTATAAATAACTTTCAAAGATCAAATGATTCACTTAAGCTAAATACGCATTTTAGTGTGATTGTCATAAATTAAATTTTAATAAAAAATAATGCGCTACGACAACGAGCCCGGTCAGTTATTTTTAATAAAAATATATAATATATAAAAATGACATTTCAATATATCTTTTTGGCAACGTTCTTTAAATTGTTGCCCAAAATACATTGATGTTTTTATAGTTTTTACCGAAATAGCATCAAATAACATGTTCTTTCGAAAAAAAATTGTCTGTGTAGAACAAAAATAATGTGCACAATAAATTTAGATTTAAACAATAAAAAAAAACAGTTGTTTAAAATTTTTTTGAATTTTTGAAAGTTTAAGATGAATGCATTGCAAAATGCCAATGGCGTCTCACAAAGAAAGCATAGAAGACATAAAAGTTAATTGTAAAAGACAATGTCGGATGGTTTATAAGTTCTATGCTCTGTTTCTGTACGCAATGGCGGCGCCAGATTTTAAACAAAATTATTGCGATCGTCTCGTTTAATTAATTTGAGCTTTCTTCTTAGTACTGAAAATTAATTTTAACTCTGTTATCGACCGATCTATTGAAATTTGGCTTCTAATATTTTTAAATTTAATCGACTACATCGCAAGATTGCAAAAACAAGAAGATCGTCAGTCGTCACTAATTTTTTGTAATTTAAAGTCGGGTTTAATGTTGGAAATTTTTCTACATTATTTTCCTTCTTTTTTAATTGAACAGTTACGTGTTTTACATTTAAAAAATAATTCTCTACGATTTCTAACGCTACTGGAAGTGTTGTCGTATTCATTGATTCAGGGGATTTCCAGGGACGTGTTGTGCATTTTTTTCAGTAAATTGTCGCTTGTTCTCGCAAATCGAAATGGCCGATAAAAAGAACACAAATCCTGTTCCAGTTAGTGTTGTGTTCTCTCCAAAGCTACAAAATTGCAAGTTTGTTTTGAGCAGTACACCTAACAACCGGAGCAGTGAAATTATCACTAACTTCACAACTTTACCTGCCAGTTCATTCCAGATAACACCAATAAATAAAAATCTCTCGATGACAAATAAAGTTCAGCAAACAAGTTTGATAAATCAGTCAGTAGTTCGAGCAATAGCTCCAGTAAGACTGCCTACAAATGCAACAAAAGGTATCACACTCCAACCACAACAGAAGAATGTTATCACCCAACAGTCTAACATCATCTTCTCGCAGTCCTCTCCTTCAAAAATTATTATTCAAGTTAGTTTTATTTACTTTTTAATAGTAATTCTTTACTAAACCAATATAATTTGTTTATTAAGTCTAATAAATGTTCCATCAAAGCATCAACATATGAATTCACTAATTAAATTTTTTCTCACTAAATAGACAGTGCCCGGGGGTGCGTTTCAAAAACTTCAACGACAAACGACGACAATACCACGACCACTCATTAGTAGCACAACAAACAAAGTCAGCACGATCCTAACTAACAATAGTCTCACAAAAAATAATCCTCAAATTTTTCGACTCATTGGGCCCAGCAGCCAAATTCAATTAGACACATCAAATGCTTTATCCAGTTAGTAAATTTGTTTTCTATAATTTGAATAATTAACAAAATATTTTTAAAAGTGAGATGAAAACATAAATTATTTAATGGTTATTGAATGTATTTTTTTTGTCAGGTAAGCTCCTACCCAGTACATCGCAAGTGAACAGGTCAAAATCACTTTCCATTGTCAATCCAGCTCAGGTAAATTTTTCAATTTTTTGTTTTTTTTTTATGCAGAATATGCTTGGGCTTGTTCATCTATAACAGGGGCGGGCAAACTGTTTGCTCTGTGGGCCACATTGAAAACTATTTTACCTTTGAAGGGCCGCATATTATGTACTTAAATAGCAAATTTTTTTGACTCAGGCAGAATTTTTTTAAGATTTTTGGCTCTTTCTTCTGGTCATAACGTCTGGCCAACAACCTTATTTTGATGAACAAGGCTTCGCAGGTTGTAGTTTGCCCACCCCTGATCTGTGTAACATAATCAACATTGAAATCACTCAAGCATTATTAATTTACTAACCAACCAAACAGTTGACAAAATCCTTAAACAACAACATTATTGTTCCACAGTCTACGACAACAATCCCAACATCGCAACGACTAATCTTACCGGCCACATCCCAATTTCACGTTACGGTCGCTTCCAACCATTCACTCTTACAAAACATCAGCCTAACGACAACAATATCTACTTTCAATAACAGCAGTATCATTAATATCTGTAGCAGCAGCAGCAGCATTAGTAATTCCTGTGGTAACATTACTAAAAACATTACTATCAATATTAATAATAATAATGGGAATAATATTATCAGTGGTAGTGGTGCTGGTAATAATAATCAAGGGTTCACTTTTCTTCACGCTCCTCCCACTGTTATAACAGTAAGTTGTTTATCTTTGCTTTGTATAATTGCTTTTTCAATATTCTATGCTCTATTTTTGAGTAATTTTTATTTACCTCCTTTTTTTATTCGTCAGCAATTATTTAACAAAAAAACAACAGCCAACGAACCAATCAGTGTTGTCCGATTCGTCAGAGGGTAATTCATCCGACAACAATTCAATGTCGTATACGGTCGTTTCCACCTCCAATGAAACGTTGAGAAATAACAGGTGGTTAATTGTTCTTTGGTATCAAACTATTTTATTTATGCACTTTTTCTATCTTTGGTCTTATTTTTCTGTTGTTTTAAGTGGTATAACTCTCAATCACTTTTTGCTCCCCTGGTTTTGTATTGTTATCATTTGTATTGTTTTAATCATTATTTAGAATACTTTGTTAGGAATAATTTCCTTTAAAATTCTTAATAATAAGCTGAATAATGATCTCTAAAATGCTCAATGTGTTATTTTAAAGTCTGATTAGATCTGCCTTAAAAAAAACATTATTGTAGAGAAAATTTTGAAAAATTTGGTAAAAAAATGAAATCACAGATATAAACGAAAAGTGAATTACATAATTATAAATAACAACATACGAAAAAACTTTGCACATTCCTGCAGACAACAGCTGCAACAACAACACTGGCCTATACTGGAGTCGAGTTTAAGGCAAAGAAAACCATGCAACTGTACAAAATCACAGTGCTTGAAACTGTTAGTTTTTATTTTTGTTAGTTTAATAAACTGTAATTATAGAATAATTATTCATAATTACAAAATAATTATGAATAATTATGATCATCATCCAGTTACTGTGAATGTTTTGCAAATGGTGAGTTCTGTAAAGATTGCAATTGCTGCAATTGCGCGAACAACTTGCAGCACGAAGAAGAGAGAACCAGGGCCGTTAAGTCGTGCATCGAGAGGAACCCACATGCTTTTCATCCAAAGATTGGTTAGTTTTTGTAGCTGCTGTAGTGGCCGTAGTCGCTGCGGCTGTTTTGAATCTGGAAAGTTGGTTGTTCTATTGTGTTGTGCTTTTTCATGTTGTTGATATTAATTCATGTTATGCATCAAGTTATTCACCCAATGATGGCTAGCTGTTGCTGTGATGTTAATTTGCATGGTAGTTTAGTATTGTCAGTATGTTGCTTGCTGATGAGATTTGAAAGATTAGTTGGTTAGTTTTTGTTTGTGTTGGTATGGTTGGTTGTTACGTTGGAACATTTGATTATTATTGTTTGATTAGGTTTGATTGTATTTTTATTATCATCACCACCATCATCATAATCAGCAGAACCATCATCATCATTATTAGTAAAGGGTGGGGTGGCAAGACACCACAACAAGGGTTGTAACTGTAAGAGATCTGGCTGCCTCAAGAACTACTGCGAGTGCTACGAGGTTCGTCGTGTTCGGAAGTTATTGGCAGCATGAACAATTTCTATCTGTTTAGTCATTTTTAATATATTAATAGCTACAATGATAATAATTATGATAATGGTGATGATAATTGATAATTTTTTGATTACACAGGCTAAAATTCTCTGCTCAAAAATGTGTCGATGTGTAGGCTGTCGAAACTTTGAAGAGAGTTCAGACAGGCAGAAGCTAATGCAGCTTGCTGATGCTGCTGAGGTCAGAGTTCAACAGCAGACAGCTGCTGAGAATAAGCTATCCATGCAGATATTGGGCAACACCCCTGTCAAACACCAAACCCTTTCCATAAATGGGCAGAGGTGAGTTAAGGGATGGTTCATACTCTTCATTGGACTTGTTACATATGCAAACTGTGTTCATTCAAACACAGTACCTTCATTTATGCATTTAATTACTTCATTTATTCAAAAACCAATTCACTCACTCAATCATGCAGGCCTCCATTCACATTTGTGACACTGGACGTGATAGAAGCAGTGAGCTCGTGTTTGATAGCAGAGGCAGACGACAACCAACTCTCAGAAGTCATGCAAGAACGACAAGTTCTCGAAGAATTTGGAAGATGTCTCTTCCAAATTATTGAAATGGCCTCAAAAACACGAGGTTTGTTATTTTAAATTTGTAAGTTTTATAGTAGAATTTTTTATTTTTTCCTGGTTCTCTCTTAATTTTATAAAAATTCGTTAATTTGTTTCTGATTTTGTTAGTTTTTATGGCAAAACATATTTAAATATTTAACAAAAATCAATTTTTCTTTATAGCCCCAAGCCCATAACAGCACTAACCAACCGAAGAACAAAAAAAACAGAAACCTGATTCTAGCTAACTTAACTTACAGACTGTTGATGCTTTGCATCGCCGTTTTGTCGCGTTAATTTTGTCTTACTGGCTATGTCTTGAATGTTTTAACTATAACAACATTATGTGTGTACATGTTTATATGCGATAGATATACATGTGTATGTATACATACATGTATATTACCCATATCTATTGATATATGTACGTTTTTATCATTATTTTAACGGGAGTTTGCATTGCTTTACGGATGTTAGTTGTTTAAAATTTTCATCAATCATTTATCATTAAATTAATGCTTTGACGATGTTTATAGTTGTTTATTTCTCTAATTCTTAATTTGCTCTTCACATTATCAATTTTTTTTGGTTGGATACTTAGATTATTTATTATGTAAATAATGTTCAAGTGTGCTTAAACCATCATTCTTTATCCATTTTTTAAATTATTCATTGTTGGAGATGCAATCTTTATCAAAATTTATGATTTTATTCGAAAATTGTAATCACAACTCTTGGCTAGCTAATGAATGGTTGATCAGTTGCCAAGTTGAATGACTAATTGCTGAGTGATTGATCAGTTTGCTAGTTTATTGTTTCACGTCGTCTGTCGATCATCTTAGGAAATTTTGCCCTTTTAATTACTATTCTTCATACAAAATTTTGACATTTTATAATAGTTCATGTCGAAAGATGATCATTGAACTTATAAATGTTCAGTTTTACGATATATATAAATACACGAATGCAGCTACGTTAACTAGGTGTTAGTGCATGAGTAACACCTATGTAGTATAAATGAACCTTCATTGTAAATATACAGATAACTTATTATAACTGAAATAAAAATTATTGTGCAACAAAATGACTTTTTTTCTCATGGTTCGTGTCGTTTGCATTGTTTATCTCTGTCAAGTCGATCTTGGGCTATTTTTCCAAATCATCAAAATTCACCTAGCCACTAGAACAGGCATGATTAAGCCGAATCTAGTCCAGCCAGAAAGAAGGCAAAAAAACAAGATAAAAATAGATCAATCTCGATCAATTCCTCACACATATTGCCTCGTTGTTCAAGTTTCAATAGCTCATTAATGTAGCAGGCATAATCGAAAATACAATTAGTTGAGAGATATTTCCTCAGAAATTAATTTTCATAATTGCGACGTCCGGATTAAAAAAGGCAGGCAACCGTCTCCAGTAGGCCACGATATGACGCAAATTACGACATCATTGGAAAATCTCACCTCAACACATTGAATATCATGCACTGCTGACAAATATGAATTAACTGAAAAAACATTGCAAAACCAAAGATCCCCCTAGTTAACTCAATTTTTTAGTTAAGACCCAATCAAGATAAACTAAAATTTAACTAAATTTCCTTAATTAGTTAGAGTCAGACTCAGTTATAATCAGACTCAGAGATAATCGCAACCACCATTAATAAAACCAATCAAATAGAAAACATCGAAAATCAGAGATAGAAGCGCTGGGATCAAAAACGTAACATTTTGGTGGTATTTAATCAGGAAAAATTTTCATAATAATGGCTCGTGAGAATTAATGACGGCAGGCTACCGTCTCTCAGCTTAGCCACAATATGACGCAAATTACAACATCATGCAAATACCACCAATTACAAATATTCCGTTTATAATTGAAAATTATAATAAAAAATAAGAAAAAAAAAGAGAAAACGAAGCACAAAATCGCACGAAATCAAAATGCAGGCAAGCAAATGCTGAACCAACATGTGCGACAAGGAAAAGGAAATCGCAAAAGTTAATTTACACAAAAAAGCATGGACAATTAAATAATTCCAATTAATCTTTAGTATAATTTTTTTATATTTTTAGAGAACGCTAAATAAAATTAAAATACAGTATTATAGTTCAAAAAATTACGATTTATATACAATTAATTTTAAAAATAGTATAAATTAAACTAAAAAAGTTTATAAAAGGGATCGAAATGATGCTACATTGCTGCTTAACTTTTGGAATTTCTAAGTGGAATTCCATTATAAAGATGAACTAAAGATATGGATAATTTTTATTTTAATAGTTTTCCCGATTTATGGCACTAACTTTATTTAATTTAGTCATATTTATTCCAATAAAATTATTTCTTCCAATATAATATAATTTGAAAATCTTTCTAAATTAAAATTTAATCATCAAAAATGAAGAGTCAGCTGTCATTTATGATCATAATTTTGTTAACTTTAAATTTTCCAAATTTCTCATCACATTTAAATGAAAATAATTATGAAGGTAAATTATTTTAGAAAATTTACGCTCAATAACTTGTGTTACTAATTCACAATTATTTTTTTTCAATTAATTAATTCTAAATTATGTTTTAATTTTATGATCAATAATAGAAAATAGTGTTATAATTATAATTATATTATTAATTGTTTCTTTTTTTGTCCAAATTTTTGTCAACAATACTTTTATTTTTCTTTTATACAACTGGGATTGATAAACAAACTGACTTATCAACTGACATTAATTACACAAACACAGGTTTTTAATTTCAAAAAGATTTTCTGCAAACAACCATGTATGACTTCATACTTCAATGATCTGATTTATTGCATATCTATATATATATATATATATATATATATATATATGCAAATTTCATTGAAATTGTTTGCCCATTTTGCATTAATTAACTTCTTTATAAGACATTCAACGAGGCGGTATTTATCTAAAACTGGAATAAAGCTAACAGCGCTGTTTCGGCGTAATGCCATCTTCAGAGCCTAAATATTGTTTAAACATATAATTTAATTAAAATAAATGTCTAATGTAAAATGTGAAAATATAGAAAATAAAATGTGTATTAAATTGTTGTAAATATCATAATAACTAAAGTTTATGTAGATTATATAAATAAAATAATGTAATTTAAATAAAATGTTTAGTAAAATAATTAAAATATAGAAATTTTATAAAAGTTTTAACATGGTTGAAAAACGTTAGTGAAAACTAATTACGAATGACATGTGCGCAAGATATATAATATTGCTGTGTATGCGTTGTGAATACAACTATTGCGGTTGAATATGTGTGATACGAGTTTCCACATCAGACCTACGGATACATAGTTAAATATAAATACATATATGTACATGCAAGATACATATCGATGTATAGATCAAATATTAAGTATCACATAATACATCCACCGACGCAATGACGGTTGTCGGATGACGCTGGGTCACAAACTGCGTGTTAATGGGTTGAAATGTATTCAACGTAGAATGATATTCATATCGTTGTGGTACACGCAGATCCTGTGAATTAACCCCAACGGCAACAGTAGGTGTGAGATCGTGATATTGGGAAAACAATTGCAAAGTGTGATCAGAGCTGTTATATTGTTTATTGAGTGAGGGTTTATGCTTGTTGATATGAAGGGCTTCTTTAATTTTGAGGCGAACTGGATTGGGTTCATATTCAAGGATCGTTGTGTTGGGATCCAATATGTTCCTCGTAAGCGGTTGATGATGTACCTGTTCCATATGGTCCTTAATGGCACCATTCTGTGTATGCATGGTGAGTCTTCTAGAAAGAGTAGTTCTCGTATGGCCGATATAACTCTCCACAACACAGTGTGGCACGGGACAAGAAAATCGGTTTTGTTGATATAATGTTTTATGGTATTATCTATTAATTGGTTGGAATAGTTGTTGTTGATTAGACGACATTTTCCCCGATCTCGGGGAAAATGTCGTCTAGACGTGTGTTGTTGTTGTTGTATTTTAGTTTAGTAGTGGGTTTACTGTAATGTAATCTATCTATACTATATATATAATATAATTTGAACTATATACATGGTGTATAATACACATTATAGTACTGATTAATGCCTATAAAAAGAATGATTTGTCAAAATTTAACTTTTAAAATTAATGAAATTGCTATTGATGTTACTATCTAACCACAATTTATGATCAGAATCACAATTAGGAATAGAGTTTGTGTTGTATGCCATTATGCATTTGTTTATAGAATGATCATTTGATGTGTATTATACACAATTATACACACAGTTATGCATACAAATATAAATACAAATAAACACTCATATGTGACTGATTATAAACCCTATCGCAATGTTTTGTTATATTTTGAAATCAATGCAGGGATAGAAAGTTAAATTTAGCCAAGAAATTTCTTTCTTTCCAAATGTATTTTTATGTAATCGTACTGATCTGTAGAATGTTTTACAAGTAATTGTGATATGTAACTATATGTAACTACTGTAAATATTTGTATTTAGGATGATGAATTTAATTGATTTTCATATTTTTTTTTGAGTTTTCTTCAATAATAATGACATTTTCAGTTTAATCTTTAATGTACTCAAATAAAAATTTCCAGTAGATGGCATTAAGTTAGATAGCAGCGATGTTAATAACAATTTCGGTGGCGATAACGATGATGACGTCAATAACACGTCACAGAATTACTCATCCACATCGCTGTTGCAACCACCATTACCATCGTCGTCCTCATCATCTTCTTCATTGTCAGTGTCGCTACCACAGCCACCACAAAACGTTTTCACCATATCTTTAATGGGCAACGCATCCATTTTGAGGTTGAATAGTTGGGAGGCTTTTGTACCCGCACCACCCCCACCGCCACCCCTTTTTTCATGGCTTCCACCTCCTCCATCTCCACCACCACCCATCAGACAAGTCGTTTATTTCAGTGATACTGTTGAAGTTACCATAGAGATGTATGTTTTAATATGCGTTTGTCTGAGTGTGTTTTTGTGTGTGTGGTGTGTGTGTGTGTCTGTGCTTGTTTGCTTGTTCGTTTGTTTGTCTGTTTGTCCGTTCGTCCATTTGTTTGTTTGCTGGCTGGTTGGTTTGTTTGTTTGTGTGTGTGTTTGTTTGTATGTGTGTGTTTGTTTGTGTGTGTGTGTTTGTTTGTTTGTGTTTCACGTTTGCCAATCCTACTTCTCTACAGAAAGCCGAACTCAGTAAGACATTGGAAGCTGAGGCTGGACTATGGTGATGAGGAAGGCCACAACGAAATGCACGATGGTGTCCATTGCCGATGTGGTGATGATGATGATGCTGGTGGTAATAATGGTGATGGTGATGGTAAGGGTTACCATAAAGGTGATACGTGTAAGAAGTGTGTGGTCAAGTTTTGCTACAACTATAAAAGAGGTTTGTCTGCTGTTTGTTTGTTTACTTGTTCGTTCGTTCGTTCGATTGTTTGTTGTTTGAGTAAACATACATAATTGTATTTATTTTCGTTTGATCATCATTATCATCATCTGCCCACACATAATCATTTTAACCACCATTATTATCACCATCGTAATCGTCACCATCGTCATTATCTTATCAGTTGGAAGATTTAGGATCAAAGCCGTTGTCACCTCGCCTATGATGAGCCAACCAATCATATCAAAGGATCTATTAATAACCGTTCAGCAACCAATCAGCGGCTTGAAATTTAAAAATTCGACGACCAATAGAAGCCTGTCTACCATTAAAACTGTGTCGAAGGTCATGACCTTCTTGGAGGTCGAGGTCAAGGAAGGGTCAGATTTGATGTTTAATTGGACCACTGGGGATTCAGAGTTTTTTTGTGACGCAGGTTTTTGATTATTATTATTATTACTATTTTGTTGTTGTTATTGTTGTTGATAATTTCTTCTTTTTTATCATTATCACTATTTTCATCATCATCATCTGTAACTTTAGCGGCATCTACTTCATCAACATTGTTGCCAACATTATCATCAACATTGTTGCCAACATTATCCTCACCATTGTTGCCAACATTATCATCAACACTGTTGCCAACATTATCATCACCATCATCGTAAGGTCGATCTATCAGCCACTTGTACGACAAATCTGGCGCGTACGAAGTTGTTGTTTCGGCGGGAAATGATGTTTCGAATGCAACAACGAGTGCTACCGTTCATGTTGTCGATCAGGATTCCTTGAGAAGTTTGTTGCTGTATTTGCTGCTGTTGCTGGCGTAGCTGCTGTAGCTGCTGCTGTGGCTGCTGTTGTAGTTGTCTGTTGTTTTTGTTGTTGTCCTATTTGTTTTCATTAATTATACGTTCGTGTTTATTTTTAATGGTAGTTGAAACATTTTTCACTCATTCACTCTTTCACTGAATACACTCACTTACTCACTCGCTCACTCACTCACTCACTCACTCACTCACTCACTCACTCACTCACTCACTCATCCAGACATCAGCTTATCATGTAGTCCAATATCAATCCTATCCAACTCAACGATATCATGTTCTGTATCCGTATATCCATTCGGTCTATCATTATCATCACCATCTTCATCATCATCATCACCATCTTCTTCATCATCATCGTCGTCGTCGTCACCAAATGGGATAACATACTATTGGTCAGTAAAGGCTCAATTATCATCAGATTATGGCGGTGATGATGATGATAATTTCGACGACGGTGATAGTAATGATAGTAACAATATCGTTAATTATGATAATAATAATAAAAATAATAATAATAATAATGGAGGAGATGATGACGGTAACGTTAATGATGAGGATAATGTCTTTGGTGACTTGACTGAAAATTTGAATGTAAAAAAAGACGAAAAAACTTATGCTGCTGTTATTATTAATAATAATAAAAATAATTATAATTATAATAATAGCAATAATAAAAACTATGATGATGATAATAATTACCGTGCGATTGAAAGCGGTGATGATTCTTTTATTACAACGCAGAGGAAGATTGTATACAGGCTATTCAGGAGTGGGATGTAAGCCATCGTTTGATTGGTTGGCTGGTTGATTGATTGATTGGTTGGTTGGTTGATTGGTTAGTTGGTTGGTTGGTTGGTTGGTTGGTTGGTTGGTTGGTTGGTTGGTTGGTTAGTTGGTTGGCTGGCTG
Source organism: Helobdella robusta (assembly GCF_000326865.2). Taxonomy (NCBI): domain Eukaryota; kingdom Metazoa; phylum Annelida; class Clitellata; order Rhynchobdellida; family Glossiphoniidae; genus Helobdella; species Helobdella robusta. The sequence goes on along the minus strand of NW_008704981.1, from coordinate 588,382 downwards.
GCTGGCTGGCTGGTTGGTTGGTTTGTTGGCTGGCTAGCTGGCTAGCTGGTTGATTGACTGATTTTATATTTGATTGGTCTGTAGACTGATAAATAAACAAATGTATGAATGAATGAATGAATAAATGATAGCCTTGTTAAATATATTTTTATATAAATTTTTGGCTTTGTTAATTTTTTTGCCAGATACACCGTAACAGTGTCTTTATCGAGATCATCATCATCATCACAATCATCATCACCACAATCACAATCATCATCAGTAACCGTTAACGTCATCCAGCCGATCAAAAACCTCAAAGTCGTCAACACTTCTTCCAAACTTCTGCCAAATAATTTGCTGAAATTCGAAGCGAGTCATTCGGGCAAGTTGCCTATTTTTAATTACACGTGGAATTTCGGCGACTCTGGTGGGGTCACTTCCGGTAGGGGGGTTAATGGCGGTGTCGTTTCCGGTTTGGGATTGGATAAAGTGAAGCATGTCTTCTCCAAGTGAGTGACCAATCAAAATATACCAATTTCATTCTTTCAGTTAATCATATATTGCCTAACGACCTATTGCATTTCACGAATTACAGTCGATTAACCAATCGTAATTCAAAACCTACTAATCACATTTTCTCATTGGTTAACTACTGACCAACCACTGACCAATCACATTCAATCGATTAAAAACTACTGACCAATCACATTCTAACTACTGTCGACCACCAACCAATCCCGTCACACAAACGTTAAACAACCGACCAATCAGGGAAGGACGCTACGAAGTCAGTGTCAACCTATCGACACCATTATTTAGTGTCCTTGAATCTTCGGTTTTCTTTGTCGTTGATGCATACTGCAAGGCTCCTGACGTGTCATTTGTCAACTCATTTTTTAATAATGTTGGTTCGGATGTATTTGATTGGTTGGTTGGTTGTTTGGTTGTTTGGTTGATTGATTGGATGGTTGGTTGGTTGGTTGTTTGGTTGATTGGTTGGTTTGTCGTTGTTTGTTCTCTCTTTCCCTCTCTTTCTTTCTCTCTCTCTCTCTCTCTCTCTCTCTCTCTCTCTCTCTCTCTCTCTCTCTCTTTCTCTCTCTCTCTTTAATTCCCCATTTCTCATTTGGTGGCATTTAATTCCTTTATTTTATTTCTCCTTCATTTTTTATTTTAATTTTCTTCATTCATTCCTAGGTGACATTCAGTCGTTCGAACGAGATAGTTGTAGAAGTTCTCGTCACTATAGACTGTCACGTGCTGCAAGAGGTCAATTTCTATTGGACGGTGACGGATGTAAACACGGGCTCGATCGTCCAATCAGACAAGGGCCACAGCACAATTCTAATTATAGCTCCTTACAGTTTGAGCTATGGCAAATATTCCGTTCAGCTTAATGTTCGTTTTTTATTTAATTTGCTTTTTTGAGGTCGATGGATGAATGGATGGAGGAAATAAAAGAATGACAGAAGAAAGAATCAAAGAGATAAATATATCTATAGGTAAAAAGAAGAAATTTCGAAAAGAGAACGGAAAAGAGATAAAGGAGAGAAGGAGAATAATTATTAAGTTTGCAAGAAAAAATGAAAGAAAGAGAGAGAGAAAAGAAGAGAGAGAAAGAGAGAGAGAGAGAGGTAGAAATTAATTTTCATCACAGTGACACCAACCCACTGCTAACCAGGTTTCCGTAGCCAACAGCATAATATACGCAACTGCTAAAAGGCCCTACAAGTTTAGCGTCGTTCCTTCGAACTTGGTGGCTCATATTTTTGGAGGCTTCCACAGATCCGCCTCTCTACACGGATTCGTCGTCATGGATGCGTCCGGATCGTACGATCCGGACGATCCGGAAATGTCTGACCTGACGTTAGTAAAGTTGTCGTTGTGGTGGGTGCGTTCTTATTGGTTTTCATTGTCATTTTTGTCGTGAATAAAAGTTAAGTTCAATTCTTGTGTGAGTGTCTTAAAAACGATGCAGCGATGTTTCCTTCATGATGGTGTCTATAAATGCGATCTATGCGTGGGCATTTTAAATGGATAAACGTTCTTGTTTTATTTTTATATCATATATCAAACATATATCACGATACTATCGAGTATCTCTCTGTCGTACATGTATTATCGTTGCATCATGCATCTATCTATTGAGATTTTGCCAGGAATCTTTATGGTTATCTATCAGTTAAATTATTTATTTATTATTCAGTCTTGTGTTGTTATTTATTATTACCGAATCTGTCAGGTGTGATTTAGGTTTTACTATATCAGCCCTCAAGAAATGCTAGTTATATGTTAAGAACGTACATCACATAAATTTGTTGACGGCTGGTAAATTAACCAGAAAGTTAATTAGTCGTTCGAAACCTCAGTCAATCAATCAATCAGTCAATCAATCAATCAGACAATCTATCTATCAATTAACAATCAATCTATATATCAATCAGTCATTCTATCAATCAATCAATCAATCAATCAATCAGCCTATCTATCTATCAATCAATCAACAATTAATCTATCTATCAACATTCTATCAACAATCAATCAATCTATCTATCAATCAATCAGTCAATCAACCTTTCAATCAATCAGTTACCAATGGACTTGTAAGATCTACGGATCCCAACACGATCCCTGCTTTAGATCGGGATATCAACCCCGACTCAACTTGTCCAGGTTTGAGCTGACGACCAGCCAACTGGCGAATGTTTCAGGGGTCTTTGATGGATATTTTTTTGCCGTTTCTGTGTCTAGGGCTGGTCGAGGGGAGGGTGTGGCCGTGCAGTTGTTGACCCTGCAGACGGAAAGATCTTTTGAGTGAGTGGTCGTCTTATCGATGTTGACATTGGTTTATGTATCTTCTTCACTTCACTGTCGATATTTTCATTGATCTGTCAATCAATCAATTTTTTTAATTCAATCAATCAATCCATTATCAATCAATCAATCAATCCATTACCAATCTATCCATCAATCAATCAATCTATCTATCAATCTATTTATCTATCAATCAATCTGTCTATCTATCTATCAAACTATCTATCAATCTATCGTTCATTCAAGCGATCAACCAATCATTCTGTCATCCAATCGATCACTTATTCCATTATTGTGTATCAGTCAATCAGTCAATCAATCATCCAATCGAAATCAACCAATCAATCGCTACACCAGCGTCTCAATCAAGTGCCACGAATGTGTGGCTAGTCGCGTCAACACGAACGACTACCTGACGCTAGAAGCCGTCGTCAGAAAGCAGGATGATGATGATGATGACGATGCTGATGATGATTACAATTATGAATGGACCCTTTTCGATGTTGGAGATTTCGATTGGGTTGGCCTAACAAAAAGTTGGTTTTTTGGTTTTTGTTGTTTTATTCCGTTTTTTTGTAGTTTCTTCATTCGTTCTTGCATTTATTTATTCTTCAGTCATTCATTAGTTTTTTCACTCATTCGTTTGCTTTTTAGATCATGCATCCATTTCTTCGTTCGTTCATTCATATGTTCGCTTTTCAATGTTTCAATTGGTGCATGCATGCTTTAATTCACTCGCTCGCTCGCTCATCCATTCATTTGTTCATCCATTCACTCACAACTCATTCACTCCTTCACTCACACGCACGCACACACGCACACACATTTATTTCTTCACTTCACTCATCCTTACATTCATTCATTCGTTCACTCACAACTCATTCACTCATTCACACACCAACACACACACAAACACACCAACACACACACATACACACACGTACGTGCACATGCACACACACACCAACACACACACAAACCTATACACAAACAAACACGTACGTGCACACGCACACACACACACCAACACACACCAACACACACATACACACACAGAAAGCATATCGTGTATACTTCCGAACGGTTCAATCAGCTCGATGGACAACCTGGTCTCACTGCCATTCAAATTCCGACGCAACTACACTTGCACACTAATCAGTAACAATAATAATAGTAAGAATAATAATAATAATAATAATTTAATTTATGACAATGATCGTATGATGACGTCTGATAATAGTGATGGTAATGTTGGCGATGGTGGTAGTAGTAGTAGTGGTAGTGGTGGTAGTGGTAATAGTAGTGGTGGTGGTGGTGGTGTTGGCGGTGGCAAGAGTAACGATTCTCCATTCTCTCCGTTTTCCGGCGAGGATGACTTCAACTTCGGCTCAAAGTTCTTTGAAAAGGACGCTAGGAATAACAACAACAACAATGATAATAATAATAATAATAATAATAATAATAATAATAATAATAACAATAATAATAATAACGATACAAAAGAAAATGGCAATCCCTTTGCTACCACTTTGTTAAAAAACAAAGACGCCATAGAAATAGAACGACCGCGACAGCAAGTAGAACCCATGCTTGACCCCAACCACCCGCCACACCCTCTACCACAACCACCACCTTCATCTCGACCGCCAAAAACACCAACTACTACTACTCAAACAACAACTACTACTACTACAATCGTACCGACTTTTAATGTACCGTTGTATCTGTCGGATCTTCCGCGCGTGTACCGAACGGAGCGGGTACTACAGAGTCACGAGTATGTCGGTATCGATACCGACAAGAGGTATTTGAGGGTGGTGCCAAATGTTCTGCTTCAGACTATTCAATACATCGTGAAGCTGGTTGTTAAGCATAAAAGTTAGTTGGCGGTAGTCCTTTGAATGTGTTTTGGTGTTAAATTTTTTTTCTCAAACAAACAAAGCTTTTTATAAAATTTCAACCAGCCAATTGATTAACCTATCAATCAATAAATCAACCAATCACGTGATTTTCTACCAACCCAAGAGACCAATCGTAGCAGCTGGACGATGATCGACATATCGACCAACCAATCGCCGTCAAATGGCCTCTGCGTGTTCAGACCAACAGCCAATAATATGAGTCTTGTTGAAATGACGTCACCGTTATCTATTTCCTGTTTCAACTGGAAAGATGATGTTCGTGAGGATAGAGATGTTCTTGTTATTTTTAATAATAATAATAAAAATAATAACGATGATGGTGATGGCGGTTAATTATAATTATTACCATTAGGATCTGCCGATGTATTACGAGCTGAGATACTCAGTACCATCATCTTCTTCATCATCGTCTTCTTCATCATCGTCTTCTTCATCATCGTCTTCTTCATCATCATCTTCTTCATCGTCGTCGTCTTCGTCATCATCGATTTTATTGTATCGAGGTCTGAGCAGTAGAATTAACTTCTCTCTACCGAGAGGATTTTTGGAAAATAATTACACAGGTATCATAATTTTTACTAATATTATATTATTATTATTATTATTATTAAAATATGATGAAAAGTGAACTTAGACTTGAGAATATCGGACAAGTACGGAGCCACGACGCAGGTCTGCCTGCAAAGTTATCAGGTGCTGCCTGGACCCCCGTGAGTTTATACCGGGCGATGATGATGATGAGGAGGATGATGTTTTTGATGATGATTATGATGGTGATAGCTATGGTGATGACGACGATTGTGATGATGAAGACTATGGTGACGACGACGACGATGATGATGATGATGATAACGATGATGATGATGATGATGACGACGATGATAGAGAGAATGTTATTGGTGATGGGTAGGAATCATCGTAATCTATCACCACACCATCATTATCACCATCATTATCACCAGACCAAGGGTACACTCATTCAACGAAACTTTCAATTCTATGGTTCAATACGGCAATCTGCATAAAGGCTTGTCCTACGCTAAACTCGCATCACGTGTCCTCGCGTCATCATTGACGTCATCATCGGCATCATTTGAGTCATTATCATCACCATGGCTGAATTCGTCGTTGTCGTCGTCATCATCAGCTTCGTTATTATCTGAGCCTACGTTAATGTCATCATCATGGCCATTGCCACCGTCATCAGTTTCATCATTTCTCACATCGTCCTCATCATCATCATCAACAACAACAACATCATCATCATCAACAACAACATCATCAACAACAACATCATCAACAACAATATCATCATCATCAACAACAACATCATCATCATCATCAACAACATCATCATCATCGTCTACAACATCTTCATCATCAACAACAACATCATCATTATCAACAACATCATCACCGGCATCATCATCAGTGCTACTCAGCAACAAATTCATTTTCAACAAAGTCGTACAGGCCCTGAGCAAAAATCTCATCATCAGAAACATGGTGACGATGATGATGATGATGATTGTAGTGGTGATGATGATGATGATTATAGTGATGATGAGGATGGTGGTGTGGTGGATGGTAAATAAAATGGAACGTTATATCGATAATAATTTGGATGTTTACGACGGTGATGATGATGATGATCAAGATGATGGTGTTAATGGTGATGATAATGATGGTGAAGATGATGATACAGATGATGATACTAACGATGATACTGACGATGTTTGTCCTTTTTTTGTGAAGAACGAGATAGAGAATGTTCTGGATGTTTTCACTTCAGCGTTATCAGATAACTTCCAGGTTACTACTGGTTTTAATCATCATCTTCATCGTCGTCGTCTTCATCATCTTCATCATCAATCATTATCATCTTTGTCATCATCTTCATCGTCATCGTTTTCATCATCATTCATTATCATCCTTGTCGTCATCGTCTTCATCATCAATCATTATCATCTTTGTCGTCATCTTTATCATCAATCATTATCATCTTTTGTACATCATCTTCATCGTCATAACTTTGGTCATCGTCATCAACGTCTTCTTCATCACGTCATCACGTTATCATTGGCGAAACAGTCAATCAGCAGCTGTGCATCACCGCCCTACTCATTAGGTATCATACCGGGTCCTGAAGAACTTTTCAACGGTACTGCAACGAATCGCGACACAACTAGGCAAAAACAACAACAACAACATCGACGATGACGTCAACATCAACAAACTCATCAGCAACGTCAACAACGTAGATCAGCACAATAGGATTATAAATCGGGCCGTCGATTTGGTGGCACGTTATTTCAGGCTGCTGAAGTACTCTTCTCCTAATATCGCGATGAATTATTTGAAAATTTCACCAAATAATAATAATAATAATAAAAACGTTAACAGTAGTAAAAATAATAACAATAATAACTACAATTACTACATCAGTCAGAACTCAAATGATTCTACTACTTCTACTGCTACTACTGCTGCTGCTGCAACTGCTGCTACTGCTAATACTGCTACTACTACTACAAATAACGATATTTATAATGATAACGATTATGATAGTTACAATTACGATAATGACGATAGAGACAACGACGACAAGATATATGATATGTACAGGTTGAGTGACCTCATGACCTTAGCTGATTTCAGGGTCAGAATGCTGTCTGATAGAGCTATCAGTAGCATTCATAATATTTTGACCGTGAGTTTTGATAATGAGGATGATGGCGGTGGTGAAGATGGTAATGATGGCGATGGGGATAATGATGAAGAGGAGGTGTTGATGATGATGATTAAGATCGTGATGATGGTGGTTGCGATATTGATACATTAATACTAAAATATTATAATGGCATTGTTTGTCACTCACAGCACCAAGCCAAGTTCAACATGATTGGCTCCTATCTTAAACCTTCAGCCAATCATCTTCAAGCAAATCCAATTTTTTCATTCTATTTGCTGACCAGCAAAGGCGATCAACCAATGAAAATGAAGCTTACGGATACCCTATATCTAAATATACCAATGTTACCACAATCTTTGGAATCATCTTATAGCGTTAGCTCTTATGTGAATCATAATTGGTTTGGGGCTAATTTTAAACCGACCAATGAGAAGGCTTGTTATGTCATCAACGCTCTGGTCATCAACCAATCAGAATACGGCATTTTTCAAAGTTATGGTAAAGATACAATCGCTAGCGGAAATACTTTATTGGTGAGTTTTTTAATGTTCTTTGTTTTTATTTCAATGTCTTTTGTAGTTATAATTATTTCTGTTTTGCTTTCATTTTACTACAATAATAATAATAATATAAATAATAAAATAATAAAACTTCTGTTTCGCTTCCATTTTACTACAATAATAATAATAATAGAAATAATAAAATAATGAAAATATCACTAATCTAATATCATAATTGTTATAATAAAAACAATAATAATGAAAAAAATAATAAAATAATTATTGTAACCACAGAAACCAGCGGACGTGTTATCGCTGAAGATCAGTGACTGCCAGGACAACCAATTAGAGATCAGCGATTTGGCGCGAAATGAACCGCTAACGTTCAGCCTCCCGTGCGATAGTGAGGTCTTTGGAGAGAGTACGAGGGATGATAGTAATGATATCGTTTTGGGAGATGGTGATGGAAAGGTGAGGGTATGTTTTTGTTCGAGGTAGGTTCCACATCGCTTTTAATTTAATTAACATCTTCGTACGGAATTAGGAATCAATTTAGTTAATTAATTAATTTATTTATTTATTTATTCATTCATTTATTTATTCATTTCCATGTTTGTTTCCCTTTTTTCAGAATGCCACTAGTTCATATACTCTGACGACCGAGGTCATTAATATTCATAACGTCACCCTGCCGGCCAATCACGATGAAGTAGTGTACATTGAACTTGACTTTCATCCAATAGCAGAAGGGAGATTTACCTACCCCTGTGTTATGCTTTTGAGGTGGACAGTTTTGTTATTACTATTATTGCTATTATTATTATTATTGTTATTATTATTATTATTATTATTTCAATTATTCAAAATAGTCCTATTAAATTGCGAAACGTGTCTCTAGACTAAATAGTCCTCCAGATGCAACGATTTACGACGGATACTCCTTCGTTAAACAGTCCCATGATAAACTTCTGTACAAGTTTGACATGAAACCGTTTAAAACAAGTAAATTGATGGCATGTTGTTGTTGTTGTATGTGTTGTATGTGTTGTTGTTGTTGTTAATGTTGTTGTTGTTGTATGTGTTGTTGTGGATGTTGTTGTTTGTGTTGTTGTTAATGTTGTTGTTGTATGTGTTGTTGTTGATGTTGTTATTGTTGTTGTTGAAGTTGTTGTTGCTGTTCTTGACTGTGAAATGTTAGTTCCATTTATAAGCTACGTCAGATTTTTTTTCATTCCCCTCAGCTGACCAATCACATTATAAATAAGGAGGTCATATTTTTTCAAACCCCCTTAACTGACCAATCACATTTCAGATAAAGAGGTCACTCTCTTCATAAGTCTGTCGCTACAGTTGCATAGAAAACCCGCGCAGGTAAAAAATCTCTTCGATAAAATGCGTAACTACGAAATTAAAGTTTGGTCAGTCGAATGCGTTCATCTAAATTCTCTCATCTTTGATTGGTCGGATGATGGATGTACCTCTCTGGTCGATAGCCAATCAGAGCCGAGACGAGTCGTTTGTTCGTAAGTTGTGATGATGATAAAGATGGTGATTACGATGATGGTAATAATTATGATAACGATGATGGTGATGATGGCGATGATGATGGCGATAATGATGGTGATAATGATAATAATAATAACAGCTGTAACCAAGGGTCGAGTTTTTCAAGTCAGGTGACGTCATTCGGCGTTGGTTTCACTCACGTTTGCAGTCAGTCGGAACCTGAGTCAGTTGTTTGATTGATTGATTGATTGATTGATTGGTTGAATGGTGGATAGATGGATGAATGAATGAATGAATGAAGAGATGAAGAGATGAATTTTATACAGCTTTTACGCAAATAATGATTCATTGAATGAAGATTTGATTGAATAAATGAATGGATAAATGAACGAAGAGATGAATGAATGTATGGTTGATTGAATAAACAAATGATTGAATGAATGAACAAATGCATGAATGAATGCATGAACGAATGAAGAAACGAACGAACTAACGAAACAAACAAACGAACAGCGATTATGACAACTATCTGGCCGTCATCATAATTTCCATCGTCTTAACAATCTACATCTGTCTGCTGCTAGTCTGCCTAAGCTTAGACAAGATGGACATCAAAAGGTCAGCCGTCGTCCGGCTCTGCGACAACTCGCAACAACACAAGCAACAATATCTCATTGTCGTTGAGACCGGGTCTAGAGCCGGAGCCGGTACTACTGCTAAGGTTGTTGTTGTTGTTGGGTGTTTATGGCTTGGTTCTGTTACTCACTTAATCATTCATTCATTTATTCATTCATTCATTCATTCACTGTATTAGTTGATTGAATGATTGGTCGGTTGGTCGGTCGGTCGATCGATCGATCGATCGATCGATTGATTGATTGATTGATTGATTGGTTGATTGATTGATTGATTGATTGATTGATTGATTGATTGATTGATTGATTGATTGATTGATTGATTGATTGACAGGTGAGCATAGTTCTACACGGAAAGTACGGGATGAGTGAGACAAGAGAGCTGACAACAGCAACAACGCCAACAATCTGCTCAACGAACGCAACATCAAGTTCCATGTTGGCAACAACCAACACAACAACAACATCAACTATGATGTCGAGAAATTTTAACAACATCAACAACAACAACAATGTTTGTAATGAGGATGGAAGTTCTTGTGATGATAGTCGACTGTTTCAGAGGAACTCTAGAGATGTCTTTCATATGACGTCAGTTGTTGTTGTTGATGATGATATTGTTGTTGACAATGTTGTTGCTGATGATGTTTTTATGCTGTTGTTGATGTTGATGTTGTTGTTGTTGATAATGATGATAATGATGAGGATGGTGATGGTGATGATGATGAATCTGGCATTCACTCACTCATCCAGTCATTTAGTGAACAATACTCATTCATCCATTTTTCACTCACTCAGTTATTATCATAATTAATTAATTCATTCATTCATTCAGCTTCCCAGAGAACCTGGGTCCTATCTTCAAAGTTCAACTCTGGCACAACAACAGTGGTGCATCGCCCAGCTGGTTTCTTAGTAGAGTTACCGTGAAGGACCTCTTTACAGGCGAGTTGTCATCATTTTCATTTTGTTGTCACTTTGGTATTTTCATCCATCTGCACTACTTCGTATTATCACCAAAACATCATCACCATCATCATCACCCTCATCATCACCATCATCAGCATCACCATCATCATCACCATCATCATCATCACCATCATCATCATCGCACAGGCGACACGTTTTATTTTTCATTTGAACGTTGGTTTGCTGTCGAGAAAGGTGATGGGAAAGTTGAACGTGAGGCCTTCACTCTTGACAGGGGGCTGGGTTTTTCCAAGGTTAGTTGGTTGGTTGGTTGGCTGGCTGGTTGATTGGTTGGTTGATTGGTTGGCAGATTAGCTGGATAATAAAACAACTTATATCTACAACAACTACCCCAACACAATACAACAACAGCAACAACAAACCGGCCATTCCAGTTATTCAGATCGAAATGTATACAGTACACGCTGAACAATCATCTCTGGCTCTCACTGATAACCAAGCCCTCCTACACCTCGTTCACCCGTTCGCAGCGTTTGTCATGTTGTTTGTGTTTGTTCGCCTCCTACGCCTTCGTATCTTGTATGTTCTATGTCACGAACAGCAACAACAGCAACAATAATAATAATAATAATAGTATTAGTTGTGGTTTACTAGAAGACGACGATAATGGCGATTTGAATGAGTTCTTAGGTCTGGCGGCCAATCAGATTGTAGTGGGTGTGGTCGCTTGTTTGTTGGCCACGCCTCTTAATCTGCTCTTGCAGTTTATTTTTAGAAAGTGCAAGGTTGGATTATGATGGTGATGATGATTTATGATGATTATGATGATGATGATATGATATTGACGGGGAGGATGAAGATGATGACGATGATGATGAAGATGACGCTTGTAATAATGATGATGCCGAAAAACTTTACTAAAATATTACTGCAACACTGCAACAACAATGGAAAATAATTTTAAAACCGTGTTGATAACGCAGGTTTTTAGGAATAGAAACTTCGACAAGAACTTAACAACGCCACAAATTAAACCCCAACAACAACAACAACAACAACATAGACGGAATAATTCGATGTCTGAAAATGCTTGGCTGAATTCATGGAGGTTGCTGATTGATTGGCTGAGGTCGAAACAATATCAGTCAAATGAAAGTGTTGTTCAAAGCACTCTGGTTGGTTGGTTGGTTGGTTGGTTGGTTGGTTGGTTGGTTGGTTGGTTGGTTGGTTGGTTGGTTGGTTGGTTGGCTGGCTGGCTGGCTGGTTGGCTGGCTGGCTGGTTAGTTGGCTGGCTGGCTGGTCGGTCGGTTGGTTGAATGATCAGTTGGTTTTACTATCACGTCTTTAACTACTAAGTTATTTTTAACAACCTCATCAAACACATATCAACATTTCTTCTCTCATACATTCACAAATGATATGTCAGGCCATTCAGCCAATCACAGTAGCCATGCAAGGAGATATAAATAGCCGCAAAGAATTTCAGCCAATAGGAGAGCAACTACCATGTTCCGAATATATAACGATGAATTTGGCTGGCTTTCAATCATCCAATAGCGACTCAGACACCGTTAGAAATTTAAATATCTGATAATAGTTTTAATGATTACTTTTAATAATTATAATAATAACAAAATAAAGAATAATAATATATTAAAAATATAAATAAAAATACTAGGGATATTTTTGTTTCAAATTAGACAAAATCAGGCAGTGATATCGCCATTAAAAATTCTGTAAATCGTGGTGGTGATGATGATGGTGATGATGATGGATCTAGTCAACAACAACATCAACAACAACAACAACAAAATGAACAACATCAACAACAACAAAACGAACAACACGATCAACAATTTCAAAATTCAACATCAGAGCAACACAAAGTTTTTGAGAAAAAGGTCTCCAAAACGGCGACGTTAACGACAAATTTGAATCAAAATCAGCAGCAACAGCAGCAGCAATTGCATCCACAGCAACTACAGCCACAGCAGCAGCAGCAACAACAACAACAACATCATCCGATTTATTCAGACCACTTTTTCTCTCAGAATAAATTTGGTTACTCCTTATCAAACAGGTCTTCCGTTAAGTCTGACGGCTCTGTCATATCAGGTGGGACATAATTTTGAATAATTAATACTAGTAGTAGTAGTAGTTGTTGTTGTTGTAGTTGTAATAGTAGTAGTAGTAGTAGCAGCAGTAGTAGTAGTGGTTGTTTTGTAGTAGTGGTTGTGTATTATTATTATTAGTAGTAGTAGTAGCAGTAGTAGTAGTAGTAGTAGTAGTAGTAGTAGTAGTAGTAGTAGTAGTGGGGGTAGTAGTAGTAGTCATCGTATTAGTAGTAGTAGTAGTAAAAAATAATAACATCATCATCACCACCCCCAGACAACCACAAACCGCCGGTGAAGCAGACACGCTGTCTCTTGCCATATGGGTTTGTTTACGTCACGTGGTCGATCGTCACCCTGGTTACAATTGGCTGTCTGGCTGGCTGCATCTATTTTACCCTCGGGTAATTATGATAATGATGATAATGATGATGATGTGATGATGAATGAATGAATGGACGAATGAATGAATGAATGAATGAATGAATGAATGAATGAATGAACGAATGAATGAATAAATGAATGAATGAATGGATAAAAAATGTATGAATTGGTTAATTAATAGAACGATGGTGGTCAACATTTAACTTGTATTTTTTCATCATCATCATCTTTCTATGGTTAATTTTTTCGTGATCATCATAATCGTCATCATCAGATTCAGCACAACGAGATCATTACTATGGCTGCAATCGGTCTTTTTCAGTTTGGTGATGTGCATATTCATCAACCAACCCATCATCGTAAGTGACGATGATGATGATGGTGATCAATCAATCAATTAATCAATCAATCTATCTATCTATTTATTTATTTATTACGGAGACCAGAAGTGCAAAGGCTTATATGGCCACCAAGAAAAACGACATCAAATCAAGCAATAAAACGAAATCAAAAATTAACATGAACCAAAGAAAATTAAAATTAATGTTCATTCCAGGAAAAATAACTAACAAAATTATAAGTTAAATGAAAAATTATTGAAATCCAAAAATAATAATTATAACACGCTTTCGCCTAAACAAACACGGATATAAAAGAAACCTTTTACATCAGTGTAAACAAATAAAAATGTTAATCTCATAAATTTGTTATAAACCATTAAGAAATGAAAATATTTAATAATAATTGACAAAATGATTGTTTTTTAAAAGGTTCAATATAATTTTTTTAAATCAATCAATCAATCAATCAATCTGTCTATCAATCAATCAATCTATCTATCTATCAATCAATCAATTAGTTTATAAAGCGCTATTTCCCCGATGTTCAACAGCGCTCCTGGGTGGGTCTTGAGATCCGCTCTGAACTTCGTAAGTGATGAAGAAGAAGTCAGAGAAGGAGGTAGAGAGTTTTAGAAAAAAATGGCCAGAAAAAGCAAATGCAGATTTAGCGAAAGAGTATTTAACACGAGTTAAGAAGAAGTGAGAACAAGAATCGTTTAGGTTCAATTAATATATCTGATAAGTACAATTAAGTCAAATTGTTTGGATGATGACTAAACTGCTACCATCATCATCGTCATCATCATCATCGTCGTCATCATCGTCGTCGTCATCATCATCCCCATCAGATCTTCTTAATGACGTTATATACGGCGATAAAGTACCGGAATAGCATGATAGCATTCGACCATCATAATGACGGTCTCCTTGACCTCTCAGAATCCAGCTCGTTCATTGGTCGTCAGTCGGAAGTGGGCGGAGACAGCGATTTGGTGTTAACCAATGAGAGACTAGACAAGGCTGAGATTGATGTTGATGCTGATGTTGAACAGGTCATTCTTATTACAACAACAACTACTACTATCACCATCGCTATCATAATTATCACTATCATTACCGTCACAATCAACACCGTTATCATCATCATCATCATCACCATCAATCCCAGTATCATTATCATCATCATTATTAATATCATAATCATCATCATTTTTATCATCATCGTTATCATCGCTAGGGTCTACTGGCGAGACAGCGGTCTAGGTACTTGCGTCTAGTTAGACCGCCTCAGGAGCAGAAACTCATCGAGGCGAGACATCAGAAAATGAAGGAGAACATTGCTATGTCGTTTGTTAAGTTAGTTGATTGATGGATTGGTTGATTGATTTATTCATTTATTCAATCAATCAATCATTGATTTAATCATTCATTTATATCTTAATTCATCCAATCAGTCGTTTAGTTATTCGTTCATTCTTTAATCGGTCATTCAATCAATTAGCCAATCAATTAGTCAATCAATTAATCAATTAGTAAATTAATCAATCAATTAATTAATCAATCAATCAATCAACTTATCGATCAACTAATCAATCAATCAACCAATCAATCATCCAATAACAAAACCAGGGAAGTATTTTTGTTGTTGTCGCAACTGGCTCTTGTGTTGTTGATCAGTTGCGGTCTATCTAACAACCACAAAACCCTCTGGCTCAACTCTGCCATCAAAGAGAATTTCATTAAGTCTGTTCATCTTTTGATCGTTGTTAATGTTTGTTTGTTCAATCACCGTTCTTTCATTCGTTCATTCAATCATTCACTTATTAATTCATCAATTCATTCGTCTTATCATTCATTCATTCATTTAATCGTTCATTCATTCAGACCAGGGCATAATAATTCGTTCATGAACGTAACGACTTTCAACGATTGGGACGCCTGGTACGCTGGTGTGTTCGCCGACGCTCTGCAGTACTCTTACAAGGTCTGTGTTGTTGTTGTTGTTGTTGATGTTGTTGTTGCTGTTGATGTTGTTGTTGTTGTTGATGTTGCTGTTGTTGTTGATGTTGTTGATGTTGTTGTGTTTTGTTTGGGTGTTTGTCAATCATTTAACTAATCACGCAGCAGCCAACGAATCAATCAATAAACCCAACAGCTAACAACTAACTCGTTCATGAATTACTTATGAACCATTCTCCAGCCAATCAATCAACCAACCAGTCAACCAACCAACCAATGAACATTCTCCAGCCAACCAGCCGCCAATCAATCAATCATCCAACCAACCAACCAATCATTCAACCAACCAATCAATCAACCAATCAATCAACTATCCAACAAACCAACCAATCACTGATCAGAACGGCTACATGTTAGTGGGTGGCATAACCTTACAGCAACATCGTGTCAGGTTCATCCGGTGCCCCAACGACAACATCCACCTTCTCTTTAACGTCACTACGCCAATTTATTCCACCACCAATAACAATAGCAATAATAATACTTATAACAACAATAATAAAAATAATAATGTACTTAATAGTAATAAGAATAGGATCTTGTGTGTGCCGGTTTATAAAGAAGCACACGCAATTCGCGGTTCATTTTACGATGGTGATTTTTATAATAATAATAATAATAATAATAATAATAATAATAACAGTAATAATAATAACAATAATACTAATCGAAATAATGTTAATGATGTTAGTTACGCCACTACTAGCCTTGTGTTTATGAATGGTAATGTTTCATCTAGAGTTACTGTGGAAAATAATCTCAACAATTATACGAATAATAATAATAATGACAATGACGTCACATCATTTTCATCAATAAAAACATCAACGACAACAACACTAACGACAACGCTAACAACAACAACTGCAGTAACAACAACAACAACAACAACAAAGAAATATGAGGAGTTTGTTGAAATACCACTACCAAACAATGATAAAGAAACTAAACCAAAAACCGGAGCTGATTCGATTATTGGGAATTCCCAGATCTGGAAATACCGACAGCAAAACGAAACCATGCTCTCGACTTATCACGGGATTTTTGCCTCATACAGTGGCGATGGATTTTTACTGGATTTGAAAAAACTCAATAGGCCAGTGGTATTCTTTATTTTTTTAAATATTATTCAATTATTTTAAAATTATTATTTATTGTTATTTTATATTATTATAAAACAATTAAAAAATTATTATTATTGTATTGCGGACACAGGACGGAACCATTAAGGAACCTTATAGACAGCGGATGGATCGACGAACATACAGCCGCTCTCATTCTGACCTTGACCTTCTACCACCCATCGTCCGATCTATTTACGTCACTTGCACTTTCTCTGGAAATCCCGCCGCTGAATCGGGGATTCCCCAGTAGCAAAATCTCATCCGTTGCCGTTTGCAGATATCTTAGTGACTGGGAGAAAGTTCTGTTCGCCTGTGAAGTTGGTTGATTTGATTGATTGGTCGGTCGGTCGGTTGGCTGGTCGGTCGGTCGGTCGGTCGGTCTGTCGGTTGGTTGGTTGGTTGGTCGGTTTTTTGGCTTTTGGTCAGTTGTTTGAATTTATTTCATAAAATTAGTGATTGGATATTTTTAAAAGCCCATATGTTGAATAATTTATTAATAAATCATTCGAAATTGAATCGAGTTTTCATACTCCCAATGAATCAATCTATTAACCAACCAATCAATCAATCAATCAATAGTTCACTTATTCAACCAACCAATCATTCACTCATTCAACTAACCAACTAATCAATCAATCCATCAACCAATCATTCAACCAACCAATCCATCAATCAGCTGTTATTCTTCGTTCTAACATTCGGTAAGATGTACTCTCAACTGTTGAACGTCGTTCAAAAAGGCGGTAGAGAAGCATTCAAATTGGGGTTCCTGGTTGAAGTTGGTGATGATAATGATGGTGATTGTGATGATGACGATGAAAATGATGATGATGGTGGTGATGGTTATTCATTTGTTCATTCGTTGGTGCATTTTGTCTATCTTATAATTCATTAATTTATTAATATTTGTGTTTGTTTATCAAAAAGTTATTTAATCAATCCATCCATTTCTCTAAACCAATTTCGCAGTTTATTATCTTTGTCCTGTCGTTCTCCTTTCTATGCTGTTACGTCAAACGTTACGAGGTATTATCGTCCGCCCTCGATGACATCATGTTTGCGTCATATCAGGAAAGAAGTGTGGATGTTTACACTGTTGATTATGCCGACGATGTTAGATTGCTGGCTGGTCAATTAATTAATTAATTAATTAATTAATTAGATATTCAATCAATCAATTAGGCCTAATGATAGTGATCTGCCATTCAGTAAACCTTAAATCGCCAGATTAATTAATTAAACGATCAACAGATCAATCTGTCAAACAAACCAATCAACCAACCAATCAATCAATCAACCAATCAATCAGTCAACCAACCAATCAATCAATCAATCAGTCAACCAACTAACTAACCAACCGGTCAACCATTCAATCATTTGCACGTTCAGGTGTTAAGCTTCATAATGAGCCTCATACTCATCATAACCTGTGTCTCGTTGGTGAGAGTGTTGAAGCATTTGAATTTGTTCGCTTCTGTCATCAACGTCTTCTATCGCTCCATATCTGATGTCTTTATTCTAATGGTTGGTTGGTTGGTTGGTTGGTTGATTGATGGATTGATTGATTGGTTGGCTGTTTAATTAGTTGGTTGGTTGGTTGGCTGATTGGCCAATAGGTTGATTACTGATTTATTGACAAGTTGGCTTCTATTTCTTCTATTGTTTATGCATAGTAATTTATCATACACATTGTCGTAATTATTTGCTACGTCATCATCATCATCGTCACCGTCAAAAACAAACAGATCATCATCATCATCTGGTTGGGGGCATTCACCTCGTGTGGGCGGGTCCTCTTCTCGTCAACCAATCACAACTTCGTTCACGTGGGCCACACCCTCTGCCAGGCATTCTCAATGCTAACGTTTTCCAGACACATGATGTCATCGTACCACGTGACGTCGTCCGGTCATCTGACTTCACGGGATCACGTGATGTACGATGACGTAATGGGGATGGGGGTGTGGTTCGTCTTTCACGCGCTGTTTCTGATTCTGGCGGTCGTCATCGTGATATCCTACGTCAGTTTTTTTTTTCCAATTCAATTTAAGTTACTAATTCTGTGTCGTTTGTTTGTTTGCCGGAGAAATAATATTTTTGAAATTGTACTGTAATCGTGTACACACGATCAAACGATGTATATATATATATATATATACAATGATGTACACATACACACGCACACAAAACACGCACACACACACACGGATGCACGCACGCACTCACATTTATATACCATCACTATTTTTTCCACAGACAAAGGCCTTCTTGCAGAACAACCAACGTTTCTTCAAAGAGGAGACCAAGGTGATCTTCGACACGCGCGAAAATTTGAAGTTCTACCTGCAGGAAGTGGCCAGGGCTCTTAAACTGGTGAATAAGTGCGCTGGGGGCGTTTCCGGTTCCGGTTTCGATGGAAACGAAGATTACGATGGCGATGATCGAATGGGAGTCTTTGATCAACTACTTCCTGTTAGTTTCTGCCTGGGGGTGGATGGTTCGAGGCTGGCTATCGTTATCATTGTCCGACATCATTCTTATCATTTTTATTATTATTATTATAATTATTATTGTTATTGGTATCACGTTCGATTTTTTTTTGTTTTTTGTTGTTATCCGTATGATTAGTATGATCATCTTCATCGTCGCTATCAATTCTTTCTTCAGATCGTTGTGAATATGTCATGATCGTGTTGACATTGCTATGACGTCATCTTCATCGCCATCTTCATAACCACCATCATCATTGCCATCATCATCACCACCATTATCGTCATCATCACCACCACCATCATCATCACCACCATCATCGTCATCATCATCTTTATAACCGTCATCATCGTCATCATCATCTTCACTATCGTCATCAGGAATTTACTATGAGAGAAGTAGAGAACCAAGTAGACGAGGTCCTATTCAAGATGGCAGCTCTAACCGGGGAATCGAATCTCCCGCTTAAATGGGCCAACTACTTAACCGACTCGGATTTTAACGTCGCCGTCGACGATGATGATGATGATCGTAATGGTGGTGGTGGTGGAAGTGGCGATGATGGTGGTGGTGGTAAAGAAGATAATGGTGATGACGATGATGGTAGCGAAAATCTCAATAGAAGTGTATGTGTATGCTGATGTAGTGGTTTATGTTTTGTAGTTTTGTATATGTTGATGGACAACATGATGATGATGATGATGATGATGATTATGATTATTATTATTATTATCATTATCATTATTTCCGTTTTAAAGAATCGTGGACAGAAAACTGTACGGTTGAACAAGCGAGATATGAATTATGAAGAGCAGCTGTTGTATGTATTCTCTCACCAAATGAATGAATGAATGAATGAATGAATGAACGAATGAATGAATGAATGAATGAACGAATGAATGAATGAATGAATGAATGAATAAATGAATGAATGAATATATCAGTTTTTTTTTAATTTATTTGCCTTTTATTTAAATTTGTCAGCCTCCAAATGGAGATGGAAATTCTGAAACAACTGCAGCTGAGAAAACTACAGAAACGACCACACGAACATTCAGGAGGACCACAACAACCACAGCAGCCACAACATCTACTACAGCAGCCACAACATCTACTACAGCAGCCACAACAACCACAACACCAACTGCAGCAACCACAACAGCCGCCGAGTCAGCAGCCAAATCAGCCGTCAAAATTTTTACGCAACCGATTTAAATCAGCTACCCTTCTGCCGGGGTCATCTACGTCATCGTCTCTTGATTATTACGATTGTAACGATAACAATAATAATAATAATAATAATAATAATAATAATAACAATAATAATAACAATCATAATATTAATAACAACAGCAGTAGTACTGCTATTGCTCCTGCTACTGTTGCTACTACTGATGATGCTGCTACAATTGCTACACCTACTACAGCCGCTACTTTTGTTACTAATACTTATACTACCATCACAACTACTTCAACTACACGTGTCACGGCTACTACTGCTTCAATCGCTTCTGCTGATAATGATAATACTAATAAGGGTGTAAATCTGTCATCATCATCGCCATCGTTACTAGCGACAAGATCATCTTCTTCATCGTCGTCGTCGTCTTCATCGCCGAATGACGTTTTGTTATTACAAGAAACAGCTTGTTAAGAAATTAGTCTGTATATATATGTATGTGTATATATATATATATATATATATATATATATATCGATTATTTGTTAAGAACCAGTTTTAATAGAAAATAATTTGCCAAAAAAAAAACGAATGTTTGTCTGGGATTCGTTGACAGAATATGAAAGCGGTATGTGTCGGATTGCAAATCCAGACGATTGAGACTAACAATCCTTATGAATAAATAAAAATACCACAAACTAATAAATTAGTTCGTGGATACTGTAGAAAGAACAAAGCTGCGGTACTGTTCTGATGGGTATTCGGGCTGCTGATTAGCACACAGCTCTTCATGGTTTGATGTTCTCATACGTTAGAGCAACTGCAAGAGAGGGCTTAATTTATCTATAATAAAACCCTGTCACTGATATGGTTAAAACTTTTTAATCGAGTTTTAAAGTATTTTGTGAGTTTGTGAAAAATAATTTTTATTATGAAAAAGATTTGTCGAAAGCTGCACGGTTGATTGGCTGAGATGGAGGTGTATTTTGACATTTTAATGAAAAAATACAGTTTACCGTATCATAATGTGTCATTTTAACAATCTTAATGCTTCCTTAATTTAAGAACTTCATTTTTCTTCCTCATATTCTACTGAGACTGGAAGTTGAGAAGTCTTCCTACATACATGCCTGCCTTCGATAAGAGGTAGAGAGCAAAATGTCAAAATTAACACAATTGAAAAAATATAAATCAGATATTTTGCATTTAGAAAAATAATTAAATAAAAGGTATATTTTAAATTCCGTTAGTTTCATTGCAAAAAAAGATTTTTTAGTTGAAAGTTTTTATCAAAAAATCCCAACTTCTTTCCATATGTCTATAGATTCTCGATAAAAAAATTAAAAGTGGATTTAGGTTTCTAAAGTTTAAGTTTTCAATTAATTTTATCTATTAAAACGTCCAAAAAGATGAAAAAATGAATTTGGATCCCCTAAATCTCCTACTTAATGTTTGTATATTTGGGTGTATGAAAATGTTAATTTGTGTATTATGTATGTCTATCTTTATTTTGTTTATTTTGTTTTCTGACAATCAGTGATTTGTTAATCTGTAATCAGGTGATCATAATGGATATATGTCAGATACGTCCGCCCCATTCTAAGCGCTCACATGATCACACGCACACACGCAATTGTATGTAAATTAGTTTTAGAGATTGGTAAAAAAAATAGATTAAAAACTATTAAATTAAAATTAAATTAAAGATAAGATTGACTTTAAAATTTTTTATATTATATAGTCATAAGAAAATGTAAGTGGAGATTCAGGTGTTGTTAGGTTCATAAATAAGTAAGATTAAGATGAGATATTTAATATTACATGGTGGGGGTGACATATTTGTCTTAATATTGTTGTTAAATTAACAATGTTAATTTTTCACCATGCTTATTTCACTGAATTTAAAAATAAAAACCCAAACAAATTAGGCTGATTTTTAAAACTTCTATTTTTACTTAAAATGTTTAATAATGTTTTACAGGTTTCTGATAAAGATTCTCTGAGAAAAATTTGTTTTGACTCTTTTAGTTACAAACAAAAAAATCAGAGATTTGATGATAATTTAGTAAATTTTGTCCTTAAAAGTTTGGCATTAGAAGATCAAAAGCAATCAATTGAGGTATTATTTATTTAATTATTATCAAACTTATCAGGTATCAACATGCTTCACACACACACATATGTGAATACATGGGAATCCATGCCTAACACACATTGTATGTGATAATTGGGGATCTATTTGCATTTGAATCAAGTCTCTGCTACAGCCAAGCACCTTAACCATTTGCTATTATTATAGTTTGTTAATATTTTATTATTATTATTGTTATGTTATTCAGGTCATAAATACCCTCCAGAAGTTAGAAACGAAATGCATTTTTGAGAAATACTCAACTACACAAGAAATAGATGCTTTGTTTCCAAGTTTAGATAAAAATAAAATAGAATTATTATTCTAATTAATTAAGTAAATAAATAATTAATAATAATATGATTTTTCCAAAATTATAAAACAATATTTTTATTTATTTTTTTAAGGTGATTTTCAGGCAAATTTGAAAAAATTTCTCTGTGAGTTCGTTTTGAAAAACTCATTCATTTGGAGCAGTATGACAGCTAATAATTCAAGTATAATAAAACTAACAATTATTATTATTTATATTAATTATTATTAATAATTATTACTAATAATTATTATTAATTATTTTTATTATACTTTGTTGTGCTATAATATTATTTTTCTCTGTAGTTATCCTGCCCAGGCTGGTTGATTTTGATTGGAGGGTTGATCTGATGACATGTGATCAACAAAAGATTCCAAATTGCGTCCTTAGTTTAAAAGTGAATTTTAAAATTTTTAATATTATTTGTTGTTGTTTTGTTTTATTTAATTTAATATTTATTAAAATAATGAGTTATTTCAACTTTAATTTGTATGTTCATCTCTAGGCTTGTTAGAATTAGCTCATTCAAATGCCCATTCATTTGTTCATTCATTCATTCATTCATTCATTCATTCATTCATTCATTCATTCATTCGTTACTCCATTCACTCTTAGAATTGAAAAGTATCAAGTTTTTTAGCACTTCTCTGGTCAATCAATCAATCAATCAATCAATGATTAGCACTTCTCTGGTCAATAATAACTTAGAAATGACAACATTCATAATGACATTAATATCATTCAGATTTTACAACCAATGAGTTCAGATCTGCAACCATCTTCATCATCGTCGTCGTCATCGCTGAAATCACGTGACATTGGTTTAGACAAGGCTTCTATGAGTCTAATGCTTGATTCAATGAATAAGATTAAAGAACAGTTGAATGCTCTGGCAGATAGATGAACGTACGTACCAACAGACAAACACACACATACACACACCTGTATATACATATATATACATACACACACACACCTATGAATTTACTATTATTATGGACATTTGATTTTTGTTTGTTATGAAGCAAGATGAATTGTTTATTTTTATTTGGTTTCAGGACTATGAAAATAATTTCATAACGGCATATACAAGTTTCATAAATGATATATATCAATACTCATTGATATCGTCTGGCGCCGTGGAAATGTTTTATAATTAGTATTAGAACTCTTGATATAGCTGATACATTGATGTCGTGAAAATGTGTTTTTTGTTTATTGAGCGTACAAAAAAGATTTTCTTTCTAGGTATGTTGAGATGAAATCTAAAATTTGTAGTTAAAATTATGTATACACATACACGCATACACGCGCGCACACAATGAATAATGGTGATACATAAAGTGTATGTAGGTCGTTTGTGTGCGTGTATGTGTGTGTGTGTGTGTGTGTGTGGTGTTATTTTGTTAACTGGCTAGCTAGGCTAGTTGTCGGAATAATTTTTGACAAAGTTGAATTATAAATAGTATTTTGGACGAATTTCACGAAAATAGTCGGTTCGTTGTTCCTTGTTAGACTGGTTGCCTGGTCTTGCAAATAATATTTATTATTATATTTATTAAATATTTCTGGTATATTTTTGTTTAACTTCAACTTTTATTTTCTTTTGTTTATGACGTCAAAGTATTTTATGTTTACAAAATTAAAAATAAACGGACTTTGTTTCTGTCTTTTGTTATTTTCTCCATAGTTAAAAAATGAACCATTTATTTTTAATTTGCTTTCTCGTGAGCTGGGGCTCATGTTTCCAACGTCCGATGGATGTCATCATGGACAGTAGAAGTAACATTGCATCAGAAGAATTAAACGTCAACGGTATTAACACTTCTGGTGCTAACGTAATTAATGAAACATTTCTCGAGAATAGCAGCAAGTTTGATCATAATAATACCGATCAGCCCCTATCTTCATCATTTTACTTAACTTTCCAACTTCAAAATGCAACCAACAATAAAATAAAAATCACGAAAATATTTGAAAGGGCCGCAAATTTTCAGGAGGAAAAATCAGCTGCAGGGGAGAGTGAGCCAGTCCCTGCAGAATCTGGAACAGCTGAGGAAGCTCCGATGGCGCTGAAGAAGAAGGTTGAGGATTTCAAAATTGTGGCCAAAGATGGATGGACGCATGTAGGCAACAAAGAGCGGGAAGCTAGACGTCACGGAAGGAAGAGTTCCGATCAGAGTAGGTACTTCAGCAAAGCGGATAAAAAGTTTAATCAGTACTTTGATAAAATGAGAAATTATTTTGAGGAACCGTTTCGTGATCCGTGGTTCAAGGGCGGCAGTAAAAGTAGAGGAGGAATGCGGGTCTCGTCATGGAGAGAAAAACCCAGAATGGATGATTTAGACGACGACTACAATTATTATGATTATCCAGATGATTATATGGATGATGAGTACTATGACAGTGATGGTTATAGAGATGAAGATGATGATTATTACGATTACGTTACGGTCTGGGACGATTGGAATGATAAAGAAATTAAAAAAATGATAGAAGGTGAACGATCGAACTACAAAAATCAGGAGAACTACAACATCATTAAAACAGTCAACGATAGCGAGGGCAATCCAGTTCATATCATAATTTCTCATAGGACAGGCTATGAACTTTTGCCGCTGACCCCCAAACCAGCCAAAAAAGATGGTGATGATATAGATGGTACAAAACCAGATGACTCTTCAAAAAAGGTGACAGGAAGATATCGAAGACGTAAAGGTCGCGGAAGAAGGTGGAAAAGAGAAATAGAAAACTTTTCCCTTGAAAAAATTAACAACTTCAAAGAACAGGGCAACCATTTTCAAAAAATATTGTTAGGAATGGCTTCCGAGTATGGCAAACATCAAATGACGAACTACATGAATAATCCTAGAGCGGATACAGCTGCCGTCTCGGATCCCAACTATTGGAGAAATTATCCAAGATACTTCAACCTAAATAACACTTACATGTTGGATAACCTGATGGATGAAGAGAATAAAACATTCGAGATGCTCACAGATTTGTCGCCGTTCGAAAGATCTGAAGCTTTCGGTCAGTATCGCCAGCTCACCAACATGGTCAAAAACTTCAACAAAATTCATCGTGAAAAGCGAAGTCATTACAGAAGTAGCAGCACTAGCGACTTTTTTGAAGATTTTATCGGCGGATTAAGGGTCGCGGTATGTAATAAATACTCTTTAGATAATCCGAATCCGACATAAGTTACTTTTTAACATGAAAGTTTTAATTAAAATTGTTTACTTATTCAACAAAAGCCAAGATTTAAAAGAGACCAGATGAAGAATGCGTCGACAATAAAGGCAAACAAGGACGTTGCACAAAATTCTTCGTCAGTAAAGCGCGTGAAAAGATCCAAGGAGGAAGACGAGGTCAAGACCCCTGCATTCGATCATCTTTGCTTCTACAAAACGCAAGTTGAGGTTTGAATTTCAATTTTCAGATTGCATAACACAAATTTAATTTTTTGAAAAATTTACTTAAAATCTACTGAAATTTAGAATGCATTCAACATGTTAGCACGACTCCTAGTTCTAGATATATGGACATTCGGCTAAGATTCGATCGAGCCTTGAGATACGGCTTAACAAGACGTCAATTCATATAATTTATGAAAAAAGTATTTGGATAAAAACATTCTGACAAATTAAAAATGATAAAACACCTAACTATATAATAATTTTAAATAATTACAAACAGTTATCACTTTTTGACGAAAAGTTCCTCAAGTACTACGACGAGGTTAAAGAGTGGAAGCAGAACAAAGACAAGAAGGCCAAAAATCAAACAAAAGCTAAAGAGGAAGAAGAAAACAATAGCACAATGACAACCAACATGAGTCAGAGAGTGAAAAGACATTTCCAATGCAATAGATGGATGAGATCTAGGAGAGATATTAATGAAGATGTTAGGAACCTGAAATTGAGATCGTTGGAATCAGTCCAGCAAGATTTAAACTACATAAAAAAATTGGTGAGACGGTCTCTGGCTGCTACGGACACAAAAAACAGCAGAAAATTATTTAAAAGGGGGAGTGTCAATGACGCTTTGTCCAGTTTCAAAGCGTTTTTTGAAGATGTTTTTGGAAACAACAATGACAAGAAGATACGTGGTTCCTAGCGATTATTTGATTTTAATAAAAACTTTAATCCATCTGAAATATACATTATTAGTAAAACACACACAAAAAGTGGCATTCATTTATGAGAATTAGGTAAGCACAGAAACAAAACTAAATTTATTTTCTTTATATATTAAAAAAAACAAAAATTTAAATTAAATTAAATTGAGATAATTAAATCCTAAGAAGAATGTTCTCCAGCAACTAAGATCGAAGGTGTGAGGTTCTTTGTAGATTTATCCTCTTCCTCGAATGGCTTGTCACTCTCTCCTCTGATTTTGATGTTGTGTTTCTCTCTGTATTCCTGCAGCTCTTTCCCCTTGGCTTCCAACTGCTTTCGTAGTGTCTCGGAGATTTTCGACATCTGAAATTTTTTAAAAACTTTTTTATAAGAAATTTTAAAAATTATCAATAAAGTGGAAAAGAGATGAATTTAATTTAACGAAATTAGGAGGTAACATGCATGAAGTCATGAACAATATCTTCAAAGAAATTCTTAAACTGATGACTCATTTATTTATAATAAATGTTATGAAAACTATTCAATTGTTGATAATTAACTAATTAAGAAATCAACAATCTAATTAATTAATTAAGTAACTAATTAGCTGTCTAATAAATTAGTAAGTAACCTGTTCACAATTGTATATCACAACTGGCAAAATCTCTTGAACAGTTCTTTCCACGAGCACCCCACCAATCATTCGAAAGCATTTTCTAGATGGATCCACTTTTTTCAGGGCATCAATCACTAATCTTTATTAATTTAGTTTTGAATTAACTCTATAAAATCAAAATTTAATATCAATAATTCAATTGTAAATGAATACATACATTTAGTGATCACTTTAGTTAATTCAATAATTCTAATAATCTAATATTCTACTAATCCTAATGTGATAAATTTTCATTTTAAAATAAAAAATGTCTTAGTTGGATAACTGTACCCAATAAGATGGTTGGTCCTCAATATCAATTTAGTTAGTTGGACAATTGTACCCCAAAACCAAAAAATGGTAGAAACTAGAGAGGAGAGAAAGAGAGAGATGAGAGGCCAACCTTGGTTCAAGTTCATTATCCAATCAACAAAGAAACATAGGACAAAGCCTCTCTAAGTCCTAACTAACTAGCTTATTAATAATTGATATTAAATAGGAAGGTAAAGAAATTAAGATAAAAAATGAAATTCTCAAGGACATTTTAATTAAATTAATATAAATAAAAACAAAATTTATAAATTTAAAAAAAAAATTAAAAAAGAAAGATCCCCACTCAACTCACTCATGCTCTTTTTTATCGAGATCAACTTCGGCAATTTTATTGATTGTCATGCGCTGTTGATTTCTCAGCTCCTGAAATCCGGCGACAATTTGTTCCTGAGACAGCGATTTCGAATCGGCTTTCGTTTTTTGATTTTTAGAATCGCCACACTCAGCCATTTTAAAACTTTTATTTTGTTTAAAAATGAACCTTCAAAACAATAAACTAAAATCTCGAAAGTATATGAAATTCATTCATAGAACTCAATCGAACTCAAAAAATTAAAACCATGGATATATATAATATAATATAACCATGGACTCTACAGAAAAAACCTAAGATCCGTCTGGGCATTATAAATAACATGCAAAACCGTATACTTATAACAGAAAAAAAATTAGAATTCAGTTCTTTCTTCACAAATCTTGAAGTGGGGACCTAACTTTAGACAAGTGGAAGGTTGGCTCATTTGTGGATAGTCAGCGATTTGTTCGACCTCATTCAAAAATGGAATTGCTTCTTTAGGGAATGGATCCGGGTCGTCAGGTTCGTTAGGCAAAGAAATTTTATCTCCCACAGGTTTTGTGATGTTTAATATAACCAATTTTGAAAGAATATCCTGGCTATCAGGTTTTGAAAACTTTGCCTTCGCCTCCCATTTCAAACTGGTCGGTCTCTTCTTGTAATCAATCACATACTGGCCTTCTTCTTCTGAATAATAAATATATTTAGGTAACGGGTTGGGACGACTTGCTTCTTCTAATTTAGACGGTTCCTCATCTTCAAATTTGAAACTTCTAACTTTGGCTTTGTCTTTGAATAATTTCTTGTTTTGGTTGAAAGTTGCAAATGTTGAAGAAGAAAATTCTTCTTCGCTCAGCCAATTTTTTTCTAGAACTCTGGAATGGTAACGTTTAACAAATTCTTCGTGAAAAGAAGACCAATCCAATACAACAGGACTTCTAAAAAGCATATTGACACTTGTCCAACAAGGGCAACTCAGAGGCAAACCTTTGCCGATCATTTTTAAATTCGTGTGGTCTTGAAACGTAACATCTTGCATTAGATCGTAATTATCACAAACGTTGCAGTAATCTGTTTGCGTATCAACGCTTACATTATACTTCATGTCAACAGAACCAACGCATACGTGAGGTGCCGAAGGTAGAGTTCTCTCACTCGGTTCCTCTGGGACTGTTGAAAAAATTTTTATCAGGATTGAGAGGTAGTGCGTGTCCAAATTCTGTAAAGCTGGTACCGCATCTTCAGATGCATCTGTTTTAACAGAAACATTAGTGAAAATTGGTTTGTCTTGTACTTGTTTAACTTTCGACGAGGAATCTATTTTAGCTTCCTTTTTTTGCCAGAAAGATGAAACTACAGGTCGTTCAAGCTTGCATGGTTTTTTAAATTTTTGTTTGCAACTTGGTTCAATGATTCTTGGCAGAAGATGTGGATATGCTTTTTTGAAATGATCAAATGGAGTTTCTAATGGGTCGTATATAGAACCCTTGCCGTTCACGGACCAAGCTAAATCTGGAATGCATTCCACAAATATCGCATCGTTCAAGTTGTCCAAATTTTTTGGAATTTTTATGCATTTTCGCACTTTTCTGAGGGATCTAGGAGATTCTGCGAAGCATGAAAATATGTTGATGTAATTGTTTCGAAATAGTTTTTTCAAAAATAAATACTCACTGAGTTTGAAACTTTGATAAACTGATTCGTGAACGTAGCTGTTGGCGAATGTCTTTCCTTTCACTCTTTTCTGAGTAGCTCCTAGCAAACACATCGATAATAAACATCTTATAAAATTTTGTTAAATATAATTGTTAACACAAAGCATTTTTTTGTTAGGGAACGTCATGGATATATATATATATATACATATATATATATACATATATATATATACATTTATATATATATAACAGTCTTATTCGGTCTCCGCATATTCAACTTCATAACTTTTATTCACTTATTTGATATGTTGTTGATTATGAATAAAAGTTTAAAAATGAAAAAAATGAAATATATATATATATATATATATATATATATATATATATATATATATATATATATTCGTGAGGAACGTTAGAAAAATAAATAAATAAATTGTACTGTTGTGATAAGTAGTCATTAAGAGTTTCGGATCTGGTTCAGGCCACTCCTCAAATATACTGTACTGTTCATCATCACTTTCTTCGCCTTCCTCTTCCTTCTTTCTTTCTTTAGCCTCCCAATTTGCCATGGCGATCTCCCTCAAAGTCTGTTGAATCAAGTTGGTCTCGAGTTTGTTGGCGAGAAATTTGACGACATCGATAGGTCTGTTGTGGTGGAAGAGTTCGTAAATGATTTGAATGACTTTTCTTAGGTCCGCTAACAAGTGAACGTTTATCAGATCTTCGGTTTCGTCGTATTCGTCGAAGCTGAAAGATAAAAATTTAAATGAAGTTAATTGCTTGGGTCTTTTGTATAATCGAAATGATTGGTCTGTTGGTTAACGCTGCACAATTGATTGAAAGTACTTTTTATACTTTTAAATATGGATTATAGATGTTGTTCTAATTTAGTGGTGATTTTAATGTAATCTGTGGCTAATTAGATGTAAAAAATTACGTGAGGGAATGAACAAAAAGCAGGCAGCTGAAAAAATAAGAAATGGAATTGCAGTTGTGATGGAGATTCAATAATGAAAGTTAGAAAGTAAAAATATAAAAACTCAATTAAAAGTTAGAAAAATATGGTCTCAAACTTATACTTATTTATTTATACTTATTTATTTACTTATGCTCAAACTTATTTAGTTAATACGTATGAAAATCACAACATGAACAAAAATAATGCTATAAAAACCAACGTTTTTGTGCAATTTCCTCTATCTTCCACTTTAACAAGTATTGGATTTGACGTTTTCTTCATTTTTACCAGCTATTATTTAGCCAAAATGCAAAAACACGAAGATTTGTTTTTATATCGTAATTTACTTTTACATAGATTAACTGTTATATATTACAGATTGATAATATTTTAAAGCCCATTTTAAATAAACGATCCATTCTGGTTCTAGGCTAATAAACTCTTGGATATTGTTATTGTTTTCATTGCAAACGTCAAGAAAAATAGTTAATATTGAAAAATGGTTAATGTATTCTTTACAAAGTATAAAAATATCTCAAGTCCACTAATTATTTAATTTAATTACTTCAAACCTGGATTGTGTCTCAGAGCGATCTTGGTGAAGGAATGATGGAGAAATTAAGGTTGGCATGACAAGACTCCGAGGAAACTCGCATAAGCACCGGCTCTCTGGAAAAATTAAGTGCTCACAGGCCTTGCCATTCATGCATTTAAAAACCCTAATACAATAAAGTATTTTTTAATAAACTAGTAGTCTTGATAGGAACGTTGTCTTGACATGGTTTCAACAAAATGCGTTTGTCCCATTAGAGGCAAGTTATAAGGAAAAAAAATATGACACAAAAATTACACATCACGACTTTGTGATTTTAATCCATTTAAAATGTTATTTGAAATAATATTTTAAGATACGTTAATTTGGATTTTTATCTCTACTTTAAAATCATTTTTAACGAGTTTGGCGTTCAAAAAGAATGT
The DNA here is from genome assembly GCF_000326865.2 of Helobdella robusta. Lineage (NCBI taxonomy): Eukaryota > Metazoa > Annelida > Clitellata > Rhynchobdellida > Glossiphoniidae > Helobdella > Helobdella robusta. The sequence continues at coordinate 556,310 of NW_008704981.1, read as the reverse complement.
TTTTGAAGGCATGCAGACAAAAACGCTAACTTTTGGTAGTGTCAACTTCGCCATCTTCTTCGTCACCATCATGTTCCCCATCATTCATTGTTCACAAACGCCGCGAAAACCACTTTATATAAGTAATTCTTTGAGTCGATTGTTAAACAAAAACATATAAAATCTAAATGAAAAATAAATAAAAATGAATTAAATATCCGCCACGATCGAATCGAACTCAATGAGCAAGTGAAATTAACGAAATCTTCATTTCAAGAAATTTTCATTTCTCTCTTTATATTTACAAAAAGATGCCTTTAAAACTTAAATCCATCAAAAAACAACAATAAATAATATAAATAAATAAGCTAGTGAAGTTTAAAAACAGTTATTAATTTAAAAATTATCGATATTCCATGTAAAAAACCATTTAACAGTAATAATAATAATATAATAATATTGTTGATAATAAATCAAAGTTACAATCATGATCACAAAGACTCCAGAATAACTTACCGACTAAGTGAATGAATGAACGAATAAATGAATGAACGAACGAATGAATGAACAAACGAATGAGTGAGCGAATATACTAACGAACAAATGATTGTCATCATCATTCTAAATAAATAGTAAAAATAAAACAAACAAAAATCAGGAAGAAAAAAACACGCAATTGTTTGCTCCCAGCTCCCACATAAACAAATATTCTTTCAAATGGGAACCTGTAAGAAAGAGTATAGATTAAATTTTCATATAATTACACAATTATAATTAAAATAATTATATAACATTTACGATAAGTTATAATAGAGAACTACTGACATTGTAATAGTTAACGTGCCTAGTGGCACTGAATGTATGCATCACATACAATGCATGCATGCATACATGTGATGCATTGATTCATGTGTACTTTGTATTCTTTACACATACTAATAACTAAATAAATACTGTAGTGAATTGTAAAGAAAATAAAATGCCTAAAAAAAGATATTAAACAAGTACAACGAATGCAACAAGTGAATGGTTACCAAATAATTCTTTCAGACGTTTATTCTTCATCAAAGTGTGAGTGATGGTGTCAGAGAGTTCATTTGAAGGCTTCAGTTTTTATGTCTTGAGTTTCACTGTACAAAACAAACGAAAAAAAACATTTATCATTTATACTAATCAAGTAAATGTATCAAAGTAGTATTAAAATTTACGGTATCGACATTACAAATACATTTATTCCTGTGATTACTAACTAAAAGAATGTACTAAGGTAGTACTAATATTCCTAGAAAAGAAAGCTTTAGTATATTTTAGTATATTGCCAACATGGGAGAATGTATTAAAGTAGCGTTACTAGCATGTTTAGTATCGTCATTATCAATATATTGCTAGTAATCAAAAGGAACCAACATGTTATGATAATCATTTTCATCATCATCGTCGTCGTCATCTTCGTTCTCATCATCACTAGCAGCAATAAGCTCGTCATTATCATCGCAATTGTTGTTAGTGACGTCACATTCATCCTCGTTTTCATCAGCATCGGCAGCAACAATATCACTGATGTTGAATTCTCCAGATAAATCACCATGACCCCCATTATCGTAACTATCATTCACTCCATCATCATCATCATCTTCTTCCTCATCCTCATCTTCTTTGTCAGAATGATCTGCTATACTATCCACATGAAATTTTCTCTTGGAACTTTTATACTTTTCCAATAGTAATTTCAGCTTTCTCTCATCTTCATCACCTTCATCATCCTCATTATTATCATTATTATTACTAATACCATCATCACTGACGTTCCCATCATCGTCGTCTTCATCGGCCAATTGTATAACTGGGGTTGGCTTTTGTTTTGGTGGTCTGCCTCTCTTTCGTTTGGGAGTAACGACCGTTGATGACGTCGAATTCGTCTGAGGTGTATGCGTTGTTGCTGTAGTTGGTGTGTTGACGCTGCTTCTTGGTGTGTAGTCGTCGTCGTCGTCGTCGTCGCCATCTTCTACCTGTTTGGGGGAAGAAAAAAAGTTAAAACGTACTTGAGAAAAAATCTGATAGAAAATAAATCTGAAATAGCTAAACAACAACTAAGTGACTGTTGTCGTATCAACAACTCAAGAGAACTCAACAAATACTACTTCACCAACAACTACTGCTACTACAATAACTACTACTGTGGCTACACCAACCACGTCTCCATCCAGAAAGCTTGACAACAAAAAAAAACCTTTAAAACTTTTCTTGGCCTGCCTCTCTTTTTCCTCAAGACAGCTGGGGATTTCTTTTCATCACTTTTGCCTTCAACTTGCGCGACGACCTTCAGCCTCTTGTTAACACTGGCCAGTTCGATATATTTCACAGTAGCCGGCGACGAGCTGTTCGGTGTTGCAGTGGAGGACGATTGAGGCTGCCGATTTTGACGTGCACGCCCCTAAAAATGACATCACGTTAATCACTCTATGGTACATTATCATTTCAATAGAAATAATAACATAGATCACTAAGAACAATCGAAATAAAAATACATAAAAATTTAGGCAAGACACAGTTAAGCTCTAAAGACAAATTAAGAGAAAATAAAAACTTTAAAAAAATTGATCCTACCTGTGATTTCATTACCTGATCATCACCATCATCGTAGCTATCATCATCGTCGTCATCATCGTCATCATCAGTATTATTATTCTTCTTTCTACCTCTCTTCCTCTTCCTCTTATTACCATTACCAACCTTAACATCATTACAAATGTCGACGCCATTGATCTCTATGTTGCCACCTAACTTCTTAGTAGTATCGGCATTATTGTTAACAGCAGTAGCACCATCGTTGTCGTCATCGTCAACCGTCTCATCTTCATGGAATCTCAATTCATGGTTCTCCTTGCTGCCCTCGTTGGCAAACATTTTGCCACAGTACTTGCAGCCAAATATTTTATCCCTGTGCTTAAGCTCCTGTTTGTAGTGTATTGTGGTAATGCAAATTTAGAAGTTTTTTTGTATGTTTGTTTCTCTGCGTGTGTGTGTGTGTGTGTGTGTATGATTTGTATCTAAGACTGTTTGTATGTTATGTATGTGTGTCGTGTGTATGTTATGCATGTTATGTATGTATGCTGGTTTTGTAGGTGTGGTTGTGTGTGTAATTGTATGTGTCAGGTGAGTGTTGGTTTCAATGCAGCATATACAATTGTCAAAGAGATTTCTTTAAGAGAATAATAAAATAGATATGTAGATAGATGGAAAGGAAATATAATAAAAAATTGACGGTGTTTTAATGACTCCAATCTGGGCATAACAATATGGAATAAAAGTTGATGAACAGACAATTTTAAGTATTCTCAACCAACCAACTGACCAATCAACTGACCAACCAACTGACCAAAAAACATACTGACCAGCCAGCAAAACAACCAACCAACCTGTTCAGATTTTCCTTCATGTGAGATTGCAAAATGTCTTCTAAGTAAGGTCTTCTGCCTGAAGCCCTGCTGGCAGATGTGGCATTTAAACGGTCGTTCCCCAGTGTGCGTCATTATGTGGTTCTCCAGGTGGCGCTGTATACTGGCAGAGTAGGGGCAGAGCTCGCATTTGAAACACTTCTGCCCGTCGTGCGTTCTCGAGTGAATTCTATGGAATTGTTGCAAGTGTGTGGCTAAATTATTTTTAGAGATAAGAAAATAAAATTTAAAAAAAAAAATTTTTATTTCACAACATGCAATAACGCAAAATTATCACTTAACAACAAGCTAAAATTACTCTGCAGGCCAATAAAATGAACAAAGAAATGAATGATATAAATAAACAACGAGCCAACAAAAAAAAAATAAATAAGAATGCATACTTAAAAAATAGATACGCAGAAAAAAATATTTTTTGAAAAACTGACTTGTATGTGTATCGATCAGGAAAATTTTTTCCACACTTCTTGCAGAGTAAAGGTTTGTCACTTGTGTGAATGCGAAGAACATGGTTTCGTAGGTCAGTCTTTCGAGTGCACGTTGACGGGCAGAGTTCACAGCGAAAGATTGGTCTAGCCCCTAAAATTGGGTATTCACGGATAAATAATAATGATAGTAATAGTAGTAGTAGTGTGGTACTAGTGGTAGTAATTATGGGTAATTAGATTGATCACATTCAGTCAGAGCAATAAGATGCAGTAAACTAAATACTGATCGAATTAATGATTTAGAAAAAAATGCAAAACATTAGCAACAAAAAAAAAAGAAAATTAGGAGTGATTAACCAACCGGTATGAATAAGCCTATGTGATTTGAGGCTGTTACTCTGCGTGAATCTCATCTCGCAGATGTCGCAAACATACGGGCGCTCCCCTGGTTAATTGGGAAGAAAGATCAACCATTATACAATACATTATCCTCATCATTAGTAATAATATTTAAAAGGTTCTAGCATTAAAATCAATCAAATAATTTATCATTAATCAACCAACAGACCGATCAATCAAACAACTACTACCAATCAAACAATTAGAACAGCTTTTTGACCTACCAGTATGTACTCTGAGATGTCTCTTAAGTTTGAACGTATCGGGGCTTGCGTAAGGACACTCGGGGCACTTGTAGGGTCGTTCTCCTGTGTGGGATCGTACGTGTCGTCGAAGTTTGCTCAACTCGACACTGGCGTAGTTGCAGACTGTGCACCTGATGTGGCAGTGAAGGTACGATATCTAACTAGATGAAGCATTCTTTGTAGCTATCATTTTAAGACTGCACCACCATTTCAACATCATCACCATTAACAATAATCCAGTAATAATATCAAACCAGCAGATAAACTGTGAGCAATACAAGTTATGGAGCTTTAGATTTATTCTAAATAAAATTTGATTTGAAATAAAATAGCCCAATAATGTTCAAAAAAAAAAAATTAAGAAATGAATGAACAAACACGAACCTGTGTGGTTTCTCATAAGTGTGCCTGTACCTAACGTGCCTAATTAGTTCTCCAGTGGTCGTGAAACAGGCCTCACACTCCTTGCACTTGTTAGGTCGCACTCCTTTGTGAGTGTTAGTGTGGTTGTTTAGTGTAACTCGAGATTTGAATGCCAGGGCACAGAATTCACACTTGAAAGGTCTGTCATCTGAGTGCGAGCGCAAATGTCTGATCAGTTGAAATCGTTTCGTCGTCATGTAGGAGCAGTAATTACACTTCAAGATTGGGCCAGATACCTTTTCTACAGAAGCATTTAATAATTTTATAACTTCATCATCTTCTTCATCATCGTCATCTTCTTCATCATCATCCTCTTTATCTTCATCATCCTCTTCCTCATTCTCATCTTCACCGTCGTCTTTTGTTTGATTTTTGCTTTTATTAGCTGTGATGTTGGCATTACAATCCTCATCAAAGTCAAAGACAGACATACCATTTTGGGGAAGAACGATTTGTTTGGGGGCACTTTCATCATTAACATATGCACCACCATTGTCATTCTCGTTGTTAGTGACAATTAGCATGTACCTCATCTCTCCGTCTGGATCGATTTCAGAGGGCACCAACGTCACAGTCTGAAAATTACTGGCTTCGCCACTCGCATCTTGCTGTTGGGGAGGTAGGATTGTATTTTCTTCTGTCTGAATTTCATCATCTTGACTAGTTTCATCATCATCATCGTGTTGAGTGATATCATTGGTTACCAGTTCAGTCGAGCACTGTTTCTGTTGTAACTCGTTGTATATGTCATCGCTGTTCGAGAGGATATTGTTAGATGTGTAGAGAAATGATGAGGTGTTGCCTGAGTTAGGCAGATCATCAGACATTCCATGATTGAAGTTTACTAAATAACTTTCAATGTCTTGTTCGTCCATTGCTTCTTTTTAAGTTCTATTCTTTCCAGTTCAGTTTTCTTTCAGTCAGTGGCTTTTAATCACTCTGAAATCAAAATTAACCCAAAGTAAATAAACCAAATCTCATGTAATGAATGAATAAAAGACTGACACAAAATTCAATCAACTATTCTAAAAACAAAGTAATTTTTGCAGCAATCAACAACCAATGAGAAGTTAAAAGGAAGACTTGACAAATTTAATTAATATTTAACATTGGCACTGAACATATTTAGTAAATAAAAATAAATAATTATAAATTTCAACTCTCAATTTTATTAAAATTTAGTAAAATTAGTTTCAGAACTTGAAAAATTAAACTAATCAACGGAAGCAACCGATTGAAAAAGAACCAGATTGAATGAAACAACAACAAACAAATCAATGAGGTGAAGAGGCAAGAAAACAATTTTCAAAAGGCCGCTTTTTTTCAAGCGATCAATGGAAAACAAGAACAGAAAAGAGAGAAATAAGCAGCCACTGTTGCAACAAGACGCAACCAAATGAGGGATAACAAAATAAAAAATAATAACGACAAAAATAACAATCAATTTAAAAAATTAAAAAAAAATTAATATTAAAAACCAACAGTCAAAATAAATTTTCAAGCTTTTCAACGGAGGGCAGTAGTTAGGGCGAGCGACGAAGAAACTTTTTTTATAGATGGCGGTAGCGGAAATAAAACAAAGACATGCGTAAAATTTAAGTGATGAGGAGAGTAATTTTTATTTTTGTTCAAGTGACAAAATAACATTCGCTAGTTTTGAACGTTTTTTCAAAATTATTTGAAAATATTCTAATAATTACTTATTTTAATTGAAAATGATCTTTTTTATCAAAAATACTTAGAGTCTGACGTTTAAAAGATATAAAAACAGCTGATTTGTCTATTAACACTAAATTAGCACAATAATTGTGGTTTTTGACTGTACCTATATGGTTTAGTGGTTTTTGATATTTAATAATCTTAAATTTCTATAAATTTTTTATTTCTATTCTTTTGATAAGTTTCATCCTAAAAGAAGTACATTAGAATTATACCTCTTGCAATATCCGTCTCAACTATCACCACTATAACAGTTACCCACCCATTAGAGCCCCAAGCAGAGAAAATTTTTCTAAACCGCAACCGCGAAAAGACAACCTAAATCGGCCGTCTTAATCCCATGTTTAAAATTAGAAAGCAGCAAAACTAGAAAGCAAACTATTTACAATATAATTATAGTCAGACAGCAGATAATCTGCTTGGAAGACATCTTTTAATTTAAAAAAATTTTTTAATTTAATAATTGAAATAACATCGCTAAAACAACAAGCAATATATATATATATATATATATATATATATAAGTCTCGAGACCATATTTATAAGTATGCACGTACATATATATTTGTATTTTAATTTGTATATACGTATGTGTGTATCGTATATGTGTATATATGGTTATATAACAACACAAATTAACCAAACACACAATCAATAAATTCGAATGTTCAACCAACCACTCATCCATCCAAACATTTATTAAACAAGCAGATTACCTCAACCAATCAATCAATCAACCAACCAACCATTCATTCAATCAACTAATCAGCCAAACAATCGACCAATCAATGAACCAAATTGAAGGAACCAAATAAACGAAATAAAAAAAAACAAAAATAAATAAATAAAATATTTGCAAGGCTTGTTCAAACTCGAACAAACACTTAACCGTACAGATCTACAAACAATTTCGAGATTTTAGTAAAGAAAGACAAACACATTGGATGCTTTTATTTGAATTCATTCAAAAATAAAATGTGACGGTTAATTAAAATTTTAAAAACATTATTTTTTTTAAAATTCGTATTTTAAACAAACAAACAAAATATCGACCGATAAAAAATAATTATTATCCATTATAATTATTATTATAAACACTCCATAGTAGTTCTCAGAGAATGATTCACGTAACAATAACATTTAGTAAGAACAGTTCACAGTATATCATAATGGCTAAATCAACATACCAAACAGAAATTATTTATGCATACATATATACAAAGTAATTCAAGAAATATCAAAAATTATATAACCAAATTTAAAAAACTAGAAACCAGTCAACATTTAATAAATAAATAGACATTAATAAAAAATTGTTCAAAAAAGTCAAATTTAAGGCGACAACGAAAATGAAATGTAGTTTTGTTGGTATGGTGTTGTGAAGCGAAAACAAACACATCACACAAAATTAGTAAGAAGTCGCAAGAATAGTAGTCAGTCACCTACCTACAATTTAATTACTCTCAGGGCCCTAGCTTACTTATAATCATTAACTCAACTCACTTACCTAGAAATTTGTATTTCTACGTTTAAGGAATTTTACACGTTTCAGGTATTTTATTTAACATATTTTAGCGTTTTAATTTTACTTGAAACTTTATAACTAATGTTAAGCCCTAGCCTACCTACGATTGTTCAACTCATCTCAATCCCTACCTTACCTACGAATTAAATTAAAGTCCGGTAAAGAAAATAGCAAGTTGAAGAGAAACATAACAACGACACCGAATGAATGGATGTTGTGTATGTGTGTGTTGTATTGATGTGTGTGTGTGTGTGTGTGTGAATGTGCGGCGTGTACTCTCCAGAAACTTCACTCACTACCTCCATTGCACCGACCATCATCAGACACGCATCGATGGAATGAATTTGACTGGGTACTGAAAATCACTAAATTGAAAAAAAATTAATTAATTAAAATAAAAAACAAGTCATTGGAAAAATAGGCAACCTATCTTTTTGAGATAACACTCAATGCTTTGTTCAAATTCGAGTACTTTCAAGGGTACAATGGGACAAAAACCAATTTACTTTTAATATTATCTTCGAATTGTCATCGGAACGATCATCATGAGACCACCATCTGAAACGTGCTGACGCCCACCACAGCCCACCTCTCATCATTCTGTAGACAAGTTTCTTTTAATTAGCGTGTTGGTAAATCAAGGAACAAAGGAACGAACGAACGAATAAATGATTAACTGAATAATTGAACAATTGTATGAATGAATGAGTGAATGAATAAATCAATCAATGATTCATTTAATGAATAGAATGAATTAATGAATCAATTAATGGAAGAATGATTTAAAAGGTTGAGTGATAAAATGAAAAAATAAGAAAAAAAAACGAAACTAAACCTTACTTCAAAACTCGTCGTTACTGTAATCCATTGCACCGACCACCACCATCTGGTCGGCACACAAGATTTCATCCGAACTTCAGAGTGTCAGTCGAACAGCCAACGAGCTGATTCTTCCTACACCACCATCATCATACGTAAATCATCATGAGACCACTATCTGAAACGTGCTGACTCCCACCACTGCCCACCTCTCATCATTCTGTAGAAAAATTTTTTTATTTGCGTGATAGTAAATGAATGTTAGAATCTTAGAAGCAAAAAATTATAAAATGGATATAATGGCAAATAAATAATATCTGAAAATAATAAAGAGATTAAAATGTAAAAAAAATTTACCGTCGTCCATTCGCAAAGGCAGAATGTTGAATGCTGTCCGGTTCCTACGTTGATCTCCAAAACTGGTGCCAGTCCTTCTCGAGATTGTTGTTGAAACACAGCCCGTGGAATGGAGAAAGAGAAAATTCTCATCAGAAAGCGGTGCCTGCATCTCAAATTGCTTAATAAAAATAATCCTATCTACCTATTCAATTACCTTAACTAATCTATATTAAATTGTTAATGGTACGATAGTCAAAAGTCCCCCTTCATTCTCCCTCCTTGTACAGAAGTTTACCGATAACCAGGGCACCGGATAGTAAACCATTGCCGTACGGATAGTAGACTATTGCCGTGCGGATAGTAAACCATTTGCCGTCCGGAAGCCGTGCGGGTAGTAGACTATGGCCATGCCGCATAGTAAATCATTACAGTGCAGATAGTAAACCATTGCCGTCCGGATAGTAAACCATTGCCGGTACACCACTGGCCACCAAGGCTCACCTCTGACAACAGACTTCAAAATTCAGAGTCTATCGGCTATCGTACCCTCAACTTACCTATTCGTTACAATTAAATACTAGCTTACCTAAAATTACAAAACTCAAGAGCCCAATTCATTGGCCAATCGGCACCCACCCCACCACCTACGTAATGCCTTGGGCTCCAACTTAGTAATAATAATATAAAACTTAAACCCTAAATCTATTAATGAGTATGTTACAACGTAGCCTTAACTTACCTATTCATTACATTATGGCCCTAGCTTACCTAAAATTAAAAAACTCAAGAGCCCAATTCATTGGCCTTTCGGCACCCACCCCACCACCTACGTAATGCCTTGGGCTCCAACATAATAATAATAATGTAAAACTTAATAATTAACCTACCTATCGATACACTTACAGCGTTTTAATTTACATTACAAGATTGTTCTTAGAACTACATTATTGCCCTTAACTACCTATGAAATTAAATTACTCTCAACCTTAGTAATAATAAATTAGAATGTGTAATGAAAATAAAAATACGCTCAAATACTAATATATGTGTTTATGTATGTATTTGTGTGTGTGTGTGTGTGTAATACGCTGATGCGTGTAATGTGGGTGCAAGAAAAAAATAGAAGCAATAAACTTACGCGCCTACCTATTCAATTACATTAGTGTTGAATGCTTCCTATCTATCCTACCTACAATTAAAATTATGCCTATCTAACCTACCTATATAGCTACTTAATGTTATTGTGTGTGCGTGTGTGTGCGTGTGAGCATTCTTACTTAATGTTAAATTACAGAGAAAAACAGAGAAAAAAGAATAAAACGTATCCCAGCCAGGCGTGTATTCTTTGCCACTGGATGAATGAACGTAGCCTGACATCTTCCCTGATGAACTCATCTGGAAGCTTCAACCTGAATGAAATGAATAAAATGAAAAAATCTCATTTATTTAATTAATTTAAACAAAAATAAAGAAACGAGCCGCGGTGAAACCCGCCAGCAAGAAAAGCCAGCCAACTGGCAAAAAAAGGAACCTCAAAAAAACCGTAAAACTAACCCCAGCCAGGCGTGCATTCTTTGCCACTGAATGAACGAACGTAGCTTAACATCACAACCATTCTGATCGTCCACGATGAACTCCTCTGGAAGCTTCAACCTGGATAAATGAACCTGAATGAACCTAAATGAATGGAAAAATCTTATTTATTCAATTTAAATGAAAATAACCGCAAAGAAACC
>NW_008704981.1:524237-544589 GCF_000326865.2 Helobdella robusta | reverse complement strand
TAACTCTATATAACTCTATATAACTCTATATAACTCTATATAACTCTATATAACTCTATATAACTCTATATAACTCTATATAACTCTATATAACTCTATATAACTCTATATAACTCTATATAACTCTATATAACTCTATATAACTCTATATAACTCTATATAACTCTATATAACTCTATATAACTCTATATAACTCTATATAACTCTATATAACTCTATATAACTCTATATAACTCTATATAACTCTATATAACTCTATATAACTCTATATAACTCTATATAACTCTATATAACTCTATATAACTCTATATAACCATGCATACTACCACATTCAATCAATAAAAATCCCACTAAAACCAGGAACCACCGCGTACCTGCTGAATGTATGATGTGAAACAAAACAAAAAAAAACACAACAAAAATCACACCACCAAGTAGAGTATAAGAATAGGATTCCTTAACCTACCTATGTAACTAAATTATCTTATGCCCTAGCCTACCTATATAATAAATTAATTTTTACCTCACCTACCTATGCTTCATTAACTTAACTCAAGACTCATGAAGAAAGAGAAAAAGAAGTAAAACAGAACATAAAATATTACCACACAAACAAACATGATGTATGTATGTATGTATGAGCAACCGTTAAAGAACCCACCTAAAATTGAAAAAATACCACCTACAAACATTCAAACCACCTACAAACATGCAAACTCTATATAATAAAATAAATAAAAATATAAAAATAAAATAAGTGAGATCAGGCAGACTGCTTCAAGCCTCAAGCGAGGCAGAATGCCTGATCTGATTTTCATGCTGTCTCAGCTCCTTTTTATACTCGTTTCAACCATACATTCTCATCATTTCAATCATTCACATCAGTAAAAACTTATTTAAAGTATGTACTACACTATTATACAGTCTTAACAACAATGCTAACCGTACTAAATTGACGTCAACGAACGAACGCCTTCGAAACTTTCTGATTGGCTGGTTGAATCTGCTATTGTTGCTTTTTATATAAACATATAATCTTATTAATTATTTGTATACATGGATTATACTTACTTTAAATAAATAAATATAAATATATATGTATATATATATATATATATATATATTTATAACATATATATATATATATACCTTGCCCAACATCCAATTCTAAGCCGAGCCAGGCCAAGCTGAGCCAACATACGTGGTTTAAATTTTTCGGGGAGAATTCAAAATAGTTTGAGACCACACTATGCTTAACATTCAATTCCAAGCCAAGTCAAGCCAATATGCGTAGATTTATAAGCGCTTTTATATTAAAATTTTACTCCAATATCGATATTAAAAAATAACGCGAGTGAGTTTAAAAAATATTTCATTCAAAATTTAATTAAAATAAAACATATTGTTATAACCGTGATACCGAACGCACTGGATTCTAGCGTATTCTGGAATGTTCTAGTGACTGGAGCATTCTAGAGTATGCTAGAATCGGACCATCTGGAAGAATCTAGAAACGACGCTTGCGAAGAGTATATAAGCGCACGTCGCAAGAAGATTCTTGATTAGTGATATTCGTGATTAGTGATATTTGTGATTAGTGATATTCGTGATTAGTGATGTTCGTGATTAGTGATATTCGTGATTAGTGATATTCGTGATTAGTGAAATTCGTGATTTTGTGAATAGCGATTCGGTGAATTATTTAAAGCGATATTTGATTTGTTTGTTGGCGTTGTCATAGCGATAGATTTTGAAAGATTTAAAAGTTAATTGCTGCGTTAGTGCGAATTTACTGGAAATAAACGATTAGTTGATTTTTTCTGTAAATAAAGTTTAATAACTAATAATAGTTGATTTCTTCTGTAAATAAAGTTTAATAACTGTTTGGAATATTTTATTTAATCGAAGATTTGAACCCGTCGCATCGTAAATCGGTTACGACAGCAAGAATATTATAAAAATATATAAAAGTTTTATTTGCCAAGTAAATTCATCCAATCTTAAACACGCACACCCTTTCAATTGAATTATCTGGCATCTATTTCTTTCTATGCCTATCAGTTTTCCAGATTTTGGATAAGCCTGTTCTCTTTGTGTTGGATACATTTACCTAAGTATAAAATACCGTAGCATGGACGCCATTCCCTCCAACGACTTCCAGAATTTTTCCATCTATTTTAAAAATGTTCATTGATGCTTTTTAAATCAGTCAGGTCACATTCTCAATCATCTCATTCATATCCGAATGAAATCAAATTTAAATTATTTTAAATTGTTGATAAAAGTAACTATAGTAAAAAGTTTAAATTTTTGTGAAAGAATTCAAAATAATTTGAGACTACACCATAACACAATTGTACAATTTGAATGTGTAAATATAACATTATAAATGTATTATAACTACATATATCTATCTATCTATTTCTTTATTTAGTTTTGCCTGCGTATGATATTTGGTCAAATTTATTTGATAGGAATTGAATAAAACCTTTATACCGGCTTTATACCTTTATAACAGGCAGTTAAATAACTACTGTTAACATGACGTCATTTGCCCATCCTATTTTAAAAATTTTCTTTGATGCTTTTTAATCAGTCAGGTTACAATCATCATCATCAATATCGCGATGAAATCAAACTGAAAATTTTTAAAATTTTTGAAAAAGGTTTCTTTATTCATTTATAATACTACTTTGTTCAATAAGATATTGTTTGATACTGTACTATCAATTAACCAGTCAATCAACAAATAAATCAAACATAAAAACATCCATTGATATGAAGGATCTTCCCACATCAAAACACTGCATTTTGAATTCAATTTGCATTATAATTGACTCCTTTTAATCGAGTCAACTGACCAAACAATCAATTAATCATTTAACCAATCAATCAATCAACTAACTAACTAACCAATAAACCATGAATTATGTAATTTGAAATTATTTATGTCAATGTTTATGAAAATATTGCAATTTCGTAAGTAAGCTAACCTATGGCCTTGTTAGGCGGTAAATTAGCCACCGTCTTTCCATTATATGAATCAAATAAGTTAAAAAAAGAGTGGCTATAGCTCAATCCTAGTGTACCAACCTATGGCTTCTAGTAAGCCACTTTTCTTGATGATCCTACTCTTCTCCTTCTTGTTACTTCGTTAGTCTTATCTAGGATTGATTATTGTAACTCGCTCTACTATGGTCTTCCTGACTCTATACTCTATCCTTTAAGTAAAGCTTTTAACTCTGCTGCTCGTCTAGTTGCTCGTGCCCCTTTCTTTTCTCATATATCTCCATATCTTGTTCTCTTGCACTGGCTACCTATAAAATATAGAATAATTTTTAAAATTTGCACGTTCATGTATAAGTCTCAATCTAAATTATTTCCTAAGTACTTATCAGATATATTAATTGAACCTAAACGCCCCGGTTTACGATCGTCTTCTTCTTCTCGCTTTTTCTTAACTCGTGTTAAACACTCTTTTGCCAAATCTGCTTTTGCTTTTTCTGGTCCTTTTCTCTGGAACTCTCTACCTACTTCTCTAACTATTTCTCCATCACTTGCGAAGTTCAGAGCGGATCTCAAGACCCATCTGTTTTCAAAATTTATTGAGGAGCGCTGTTGAACATCGCGAAAATAGCGCTTTATAAGCTAATTGATTGATTGATTGATTGATTGATTGATTGAATGTATTTCACCGGACAAAAAGTAATTTTTATATTCAAATTAACAAAAATAATTTTAAAATACATAATTCGATATAATTATAACATTATTTTAAACATAATAAGTCAATATTTTATAGCTTCTTTGTTCGTAAGTAAGCCAATAATTCAAGATAGTCAAATTAGTCTGATCCATTTTAAACATTTTTGCAATTTCTTTGCTAATTTATTCCAGATTTTGGTGTTTATGTAAACTGGGAAAAGTTAAATGTCTCGTTAAATGGCCGCCGAGAACTGTCGCAAATAGTTTATTATCAACATTTTTAATTCAATAAATTTTATTTTAAAATAATTTTAATTAGTAATAATACAATCTGTTTAATTCGCATCTATCTTTCTCGAAATCTCACGTGCACGTCAAGACGCAAATCTTAAATTGAATAGAAATAGGAGGCAAAGAAGCTCCTGAAAAATGCATTTTTATTGCGAAAAGGATGAGGATGAGGTGGAGATTGTGGATTTTTTTTTACAGTGTTTCGGTTTCACTGACGTGCTCTTTTGTTTCCTAAATTAGTGCTTTTCGTGTTTGCCCCCAAGTCATTTGCTTGTGCTTTGTTTTATTGTTTTTGCATGTAATTAATTTGTAATGGTAAAGTAAAGACTGTGCGTGTAAAGGTAAACGTAAATGTAATGTAATCGTGTAATAATGTAATGTAATGATGTAATTCTGGTAAAATCATGTAATGGTAATCGCAATGTGTAATGTTTTGGGTGATAAAATAATGGTTGTTTATTTATATTTTATTAATTTTATTTATAATATTACATTTGATCTTGATAATTATCTTTTTTTTCTTTTATGAATTATTATTTATTTATTATTTTAAAGTTATGTAAGTTTTTTAATATTTTTTTCTTTTTCATGGAAATTATTTTATGAAAAATTTTTGGTAATTAAAAATATTAAAATAAAAAAATTCTTAAAAATTAAAAAGTTCATCATTTTCTTACTCTCCAATTAAAAGGTAGAGACCTCAAAAACTTAACTGAGATTTTTAGGTCCTAGGTTGGTAAATAAAATAAAAAAATATAAAATTTTTTATGAAAAATAATGTAAAATTAAGAAAAATTAATGAAAAATTAAGTAAAATTTAAAATAGAGATAATATTTTTTCAATTTTGTGTACTTTATTATATTTTAAATAATGAATAAATAGGTTTTATTAAGAAAAATATATAAAAATCAAAATAGAAAAAAAATAAGAAATGAAAGGATTTTCAGTTTTTTTTTTAGTTTAAATTTAAAAGAAAAATATTGCACGTCTCTGTCTAAAGAACACTAAAAATGGAGTAACTAAACTCTTATGTCTGCCACATATTTTATAAGTAAATGTTTCAAATATTTGTATGTGTATTGTATGTATGTATATATGTATTTATGCAAATATATGTGTATGTATGTATACATGTATATATATTATATGTATGTATTGTATGAACAGTGTATATGATTATGTATATATATTATTACATGAGATTTTTCAGCATGTTTTACCAATTAAGACTTCAACTGTTACTGCCACTTAAGTTTTTTTGAGTTATGATGATCTCAGTGGATAGAGTAAATGAAAGAGATAAACAAAAGAAAAGAAGAAGAATGAAGGAAAATGATGATGATGATTGAAAAGTTGTAGTTTAAAATTGGTTGTAATAGTGATGGTGAGA
This sequence comes from Helobdella robusta, assembly GCF_000326865.2. NCBI lineage: Eukaryota > Metazoa > Annelida > Clitellata > Rhynchobdellida > Glossiphoniidae > Helobdella > Helobdella robusta. Next base: position 539,202 of record NW_008704981.1, on the reverse strand, counting down.
GGATGATGATAATGATGTAATTGTAGAATGATGATAAAGATGGTGACGATGATCAAGCTGGTGCATATTTTTCTTGTCATGCTGTTGCAGTTTGTTTGTTTGTCATTTTTTTTTCTCTCCAATTATATTTAGATCTTTCTGCTTTCAATTTTGATGTGGGGGTTTTGAAATTCTAAACTGTTTATTCATTTGTTGAATTGTTCTCTTTTTCTCTCTCTTTCTCTCTTTTTTTTCTCTTTCTTTTTTTTGTATGGGTGCCGGTGGGCTCTCAGTAGATACAACATGTGAAAACATTCTATTGTCTTAATTGTCATCCTCTCCATCACCATGTTTTCATGATCCTCTTCATCCCTCATCATCTTTATCATTATATTTTCTGCATCATCATCATCATCATCGTTGTCATCATTATTATCATTGTCTGTAGTTATCTAGTCACCATCATCATTATTTTCGTCATCGCCATTTTTTCTTACCTCCATCATCGTCATCCTCACCATCATGTCGTCGTCGTCATCTTCGCCATCGTCACTGTCTTATTTTGCTACAATTAGCTTCTTTTGAGAAGGTATATATAGGAGTCTCTACCAGATGGCCTGCCTTCTTTCTTACCTTATTCACTTTGTTTAGAGTGAATTAATTTTTTTTATTAATTATTATTTATTATTATTATTATTATTTAAGTTTACTTTTAGAAGTTTATAGTAAAAAAAAAATTAAATTGGCGAATTGTTATTTCTCAATTCAGTTTAGTAGCTGTGTTTCATATACAATTTAATGAGCTATAATAATGTTAGGAATTTATTCATTTATGAGGATGAACTATGCGAGGTTAATCCATTCATTCACTCATTCATTCATTCATTCACTCATTCATTCACTCATTCATTTATTCATTCATTCATTCATTCATTCACTCTTTCATTCATTCATTTTTTTTTGTTTAATCATTCATTTTCACATTTATTCAAACATTCGTTTATTTACTTATATAAGTTGGATATATATACATACATAATTGATATATATATATATATATATAAATTGACTATATTATAATTAATTAAATAATTAATAAATAATTATTTAATTATGATTCAGCACGTGATATACGAGAGTGTGGTGGACAATGTGGTGAATGATGTGAAGGAGACATTCGCTGAAGAGGGATTGGACGATCACATCCTGCAAGATCTTAAACAGGTTTTTTGGTTCTCTTTTTTTGCTTGGTGTTTTTGGTTTGTTTTTTTATGTCTTTATTAAGAAATTTGTTTGTTTGTTTGTTCATTCATTCATTCATTTTATTCATTTCGTTCACTTCATTCATTTCATTCACTTCATTCATTTCATTCATTTCTTAATTTTTTTCATTAATTTATTCATTTATCTTTTTTCCCTCCCCCCCCCACCCCTCTCTCTCTCTCTCCCTCCCTCTCCAAGATATGGATGTCGAAACTGCAGCAGACTCACGCAGTGGACCCCCCGAAGTTGAAGCAGCAGCAACAACAGCAGAAACAAGTGTACATCCCTATTTCAAAAACTGCTCTGCCTAATTTAGGGAAACCAACTTTGACCGCGGCGTCACCATCAACCTCTTCTTCTCTGCAGTTACTAGCTAATGGATCTCAGCTCTTGCAGAAATGTTTGTCTATTTTTTGTTTTTTTTTCTGTTATAGTTTATACCTGAGGATTGGCGACACAGTGTGTTGGTGCCGTTGTATAAGGGCAAAGGAGATGTGAGAGATTGTGGGTCATATAGGGGTGTGAAATTACTAGAGCACGGAATGAAGGTAGTGGAGAGGGTGCTTGAGAGGAGGTTGAGAAGTATGGTGACAGTTAATGAAATGCAGTGTGGGTTAGGGTTAGTAGGGGAACGGTGGATGCGTTGTTCATGGTGAGAATGTTGCAGGAGAATTATAGAAAAAAGAAACGAAGATGTTTTGTGGATCTAGAAAAGGCTTTTGATCGAGTACCGAGGAAGGTCATTGAATGGGCGTTAAGGAAGAAAGGAGTGAATGAGAGACTTGTTAAAGCTGTGATGCAGCTGTATGAAGGGGCAAAGACAAAGGTGAGGGTTGGAAGGGGGATGTCGGACGCTTTTAGTGTTAATGTAGGAGTGCATCAAGGATCAGTGTTATCACCGTTTCTGTTTGCAATTGTGATGGATGTTGTGTGTGGAAACATAATGGAGGGGTTGTTATTTGAGATTTTGTATGCAGATGATTTAGTCTTGATGGCTGATAGCATAGAAGAATTGCAGTTAAAATTTGACAGATGGAAAAGTGTTATTGAAAAGAAAGGGTTAAAAGTTAATATTGGTAAGACGAAAGTAATGGTGAGTGGGGAAGGTGGGGAGCGAGTGATAAGTAAAATAGACCCCTGTGGGGTATGTGACAGGAGAGTGAAGGCTAACTCGGTGTTGTGTATAGGATGTCAGAAATGGGTGCATAAGAGATGTAGTGGTTTGAGGGGGGCACTGAAAAAGGTGGAAGGCACGTTCAAATGTAAGAAATGTGTTCATGGTGTGATTAATAGGACGGACGCAAGGACGGGGTTGGGTGGTGGTATTGAAAGAGTGGAAAGCTTTGTTTACTTAAGGGATAAGCTGAATGCGGATGGAGTTGGGTGGTGGTTTTGAAAGAGTGGAAAGCTTTGTTTACTTAGGGGATAAGCTGAATGCGGATGGAGGATGTTTGAGCGCAGTTACGGCTAGAGTTCGTGTGGGATGGATGAAATTTAGGGAACTGGGTGGGGAAAGAAATGGTCAGTGAAGATGAAAGGGAGGGTATATAAAGCATGTGTGAGAGCAGCGATGGTATATGGTGGTGAAACTTGGGTGTTGAGGAGAGAGGAGGAAAGTGTACTGCAGAGGGCTGAAAGAGCTATGGTGAGGATGATGTGTGGGGTTAAAGTGAAGGATAGGAGGAGTAGTACAGAGCTGATGTCAATGATGGGACTGAATGAGGACATTGTGACATTGATAAGGAGATCGAGATTGCGGTGGTATGGACATGTGTTGAGAAGGGATGAAAGGGTCGGGATTAGGCGAGCGTTGGAGTTCGAGGTTGAAGGAGTGGTAGGAAGGGGTCGTCCGCGATTGGGATGGAGAGAGCAGGTGGAGAAGGACAGGGTGAAAGCGGGGTTGCGTGATACTGAGGCGAGTGACAGATGTGGATGGCGTCGAGGGGTATTTCGGTTTCATCATAGGTAGTCAAACGGCAACCCCCGATCTCGGGGAAAATGCCGTCTAAACGTGTGTTGTTGTATAGTTTATTTATTATTTTGTTATTCTTTAAAGTTATAATTGATCAATTGTTTACTTTAAGGGATGATGGCAGATGTGATTATTTATATGGGGATGGAGATAATTTTTTGTGATAGTTAAGTTGATGATGTTTCATAATGTTTCAGAGTGTTTGTGTGGAAAAGCGGAAGGAGATGTTGATTATGAGTGTTCATTCATTCATTCAGTCGTTCTTTCTTTCCTTTCTTCATTCATTCATTCATTCATTCATTCATTCATTCATTCATTCATTCATTCATTCGATTGTTTGTTTGCCTAATTATTCATATGTGTGTTCATCAATCTTTTATTGATGACAAATACATAAGTACTATTTGTCATTTAATTGTTCATTTGTTTGTTGGTTCATTCTATATTCATTCTTTCATTCATTCATTCATTCATTCATTCATTCATTCATTTATTTGTTTGTTCATTCGTTCATTTTTCGTTCGTTCGTTCACTTTTTCATTCACTCACTCATCATCTTTGCCGTGTTTAATGATTCCTGTAATTTTGACGATTCATGTTAATTGTATATAGAAATATGTATGATATACAATATGTATGCACGGGTTTAAATATATACGAACGTATATAAAGTGAATGAATGAATGAATGAACGAATGAATGACAAATGAATGAATGATAGAATGATTGACAAATGAATGAATGAATGAATGAATGGACGAACGAATGAATGGATGGACGAACGAATGAATGAATGATGAAAGAAATGAGTGAAAAATGTTATAAAAGTTTCTTTATTTTTACAATTCCACCACATATCCAGTGGCTACCAGCAAGAGTAATAACGAAAAGAGCGGTCCCCTGGCATATCTCGTTAGTAAAAGTTATTTTATTCCTTTATTTGTTTATTTATTCGTTCTCTTTATCAATCATTAAATCAATCATTCAATAAATAAATGATCAACCAATCAACTAATCAATAGTTCATTCATTTATTCATTGTAGTTTTTAATTTGGTCATACAGTTCATTTGTGATTTTATATCTGTCTGCCAATTGCCTAGCTTTATAACATTTCTTTTTTTTCTTCCTGATTGGGTAAGTGGTCCGTTGTGGCCCTCTGGTCAGTGGTGATAAACAAATAAATAAATATTTATATTTTTTAAACGATTGAGCTTTCTTTTTTCTTAGTTTATTTATTAGTACTTATTCAAATTTTGGCCATTCACTCTCCATTCATTCATTCATTCATTCATTCATTCATTCATTCATTCATTCATTCATTCATTCATTCATTCATTCATTCATTCATTCATTCATTCATTCATTCTATTATTTGGTTCTTTCATTCATTTAATTTTTTTGCACTTTGTGCTTCTACCATATAAATTAGGTGACATTGCCAGATGTTTGTATATATGCGTGTGTGTATGTATGTGTGTTTGTTTGTTTGTGTGTGTTCGTTGTTACTTATAAATGTTTGTTTTATTTGTTGCTTATTTTTAAAATCAGCTGTGTTGTTTTATTGCCTTAAATAAAATAGATTTATATCCATTATAAAATGTTTGAGTTAAATTGTCTTTCATGTTTCATAGGAGGGTATGTATGTGTGTATGCGCTTGTTTGTGTGTGTGTGTGTTTGTGTGTGTGTATGCTTGTGCGTATGTGTGAATGTGCATGTATGTACAGTATTTTGTACTTAGTAAATGTTTGCAATGATGTAATAAGAATAATTTGGCATTAAATGACTCCACTTCTTTCCATCCATCCTTATTCTTTGTGTGCATCTTTGTTTGTATGCATGTAAGTAGTTGTGTATGTGTGTATGCATCTGTGTGCCTGTGTATGTGTGTTGTGTGTGTGTGTGTGTGTGTGGTTTGTATATATCTCTCTGTGTGTGTGTGTGTGTGCGCGCGGTGTGTGTGTGTGTGTATAAGTGAGAGAGAAAGAGAGAGAGAGAGAGAGAGAGAACGAAATTGTGATTGTTAACTGATGAAATATATTAACAGAATTCAGGCCACTGCAACCTGGTGACAAACCTATATGTTTGTTTGTTTGTGTGAGTCTGTCTGTATCTATTTTCGTTTATGTGTGTGTGTGTGTGTATGTGAGTGTGTTGTATGTGTGTATGTGCATGTGTGTATGTATACAACTGTCTTGATGATTTATTATTATAAGTATTTGAGGTATCCAGTTTGAAAATATTATATTATCATACAAACACACAACTGAAATTTTTCTTTTATTCAAACTTTCAAGTTTGACAAGAGTTAAGTTTTTAAAAAGAGTAATATTTATATTCACAAATGAATCAAATGATGTATATATTATGTATATATATATATATATGTTGTATATATATATATATGTTGTAGTCATAAATCATTTATATTATACTATAATACATTGTATGGTCGTGTGTGTGTGTGTGTGTGTGTGTGTGTGTGTGTGTGTGTGTGTGTGTGTGTGTGTGTGTGTGTGTGTGTTGTGTATCTATGTATGCATCCAAGGAGAATACAGTCTTCAAAAAATTTTACAGATTTTTTTGTAAAACTTTAAGTGGAACACAATGAATCTTTAAAGAAATTTAGTTGGAAACATCTGAAAGACAAGTTATAAATAAATTAATTAAAGCCCAAAACTACTAGTGCATAGGTGTCTATTCCTACTCTTTATATATTTTTTAGTATATGTATTTCATTGTATGTATGTGCTTAGGTGTATGTTTACGTATGTGTATATAATTGTTTTGTATGTGTTTATATAGTTGTGTGTATGTGGTGTGTGTACGTATCTATTGCCTATAGCAATAGTGACACTCATTTTCATAAGTTTTGCCGGCAATACTAATACTGTGTTTCAAAAGTATCAAGAATTATCATGGATATCCTTCTTGATACTTGGCTCTAGAGGTTTTCCAGATACCAAAGCCAGATACTTTAATATTAACAGCCCTGCATATGGCTTATCTTTTTGTATATTTTCGGTTTTTATTCATTATATTATGATCTCACTTCATGTTACTTACACACAATTTCATCAATTTATCAATTTTTTTTGTCTTTAACGAACTCGCAGGCTCCACTACAACAACATCAACAGCAGTTGCAGCAACAACAAAATCAGCAGCAGCTGTTGCAGCAGCAGCAACGCGAGCAGTTACGATTACAGCAACAACAGCTGTTGCAGCAACAACACCGACTGCAACTTCAACAAGCTATGCAAAAGTCGCCTGCTACTATTAATAGCAACAACAACAACAATAATATCATTAATAATATCAACAGTAGCAATCTAAATAGCATCAACAATAACAACAACAACACTCGCTTAGTTACTAATGGTAACATCCTAAACATCAACAACAACAACAACAGTATTATTAACAATTGCATCAGTAACAATAATAATATCATTAAAATTATTGACAACAACAAAATCATCACTGCTACTACCTTAAACAACGCTAATGTTAGCCAGAGCAAAATCAACAACGGTTTCATTGCTAACAACAACAACAACAACATCAGTAACAATAACTTTAGTACCATCATCACACATAATAACATTATCGCCAAAAATAACACCAGCAACATCACAAATAACGTCAACACCATCATCACAACTAACAACAACATCAACAACAACAACATCATCATCGCAAATAGCATCAGCAACAACAACACAAAAGGCATTTTGAATGGCGTTGTCTTAAATTCGGGTTTGCCAACTGTGCTGAACTTGGCCAATCTATGTAAAAAAATTTGTTGCTGTCTATTTGTTAATATTCATAGTTTGTGTTTGTTTGCTTGTTGTTTGTTTGTATGTTGTTGTTTGTTAGTTTGTTGGTTTGTATGTTTGTTGTGTTGCATGAAATGACAACGATGCTGATGAAAGCGGTTATGTTGTTGTTGGTGGTGCTGACATTGATGTTATTTGTTACAATTTTTTCAAAATCAGCTCAGCCCGTTCAGCTACTACAAAATAGTCGGTTGCTGCAGCTACAACAGCAGCTACAACAACAACAGCAACTGCTGCAACAACATCAACTGCAGCAACAAAAACAACAAACGACGATTCCGTTACAAGTTAATTTTGCATCTACAACAAATCTTCTTCCCAGAGCCACATTATTGCAACTGCAGCCACAGCAACAACAGTCGCAACAACAGCTACTACAACAACCACGGCAGCAACTACAGCTACTACAGCAACCGCAACCACAGTTACTACAACAACCGCAGCTGCTACAACAGTCGCAGCTGCTACGACAGCCACAACAACAGTTACTACAACAACCGCAACAACAGTTGCTGTTGAATAACTCTCTTTTGGTTGCCACTACACCTACTACTCTTGCTGCCAAAGCTTCTACTAATAATAGCTTACCTCAAAAAGTAGTTGTTGTGTGATTGTATTGTTGTGTAGTGTTGTTATTTAAGGTAAAGTTTTAGAGTTGTTGTGGGCTGTTGCTTTTATTTTGCTTTTAAATTGTTCATACATGTTTTTTCATGTTGTTGTTCTTTGTGATTCTACACTGCACACCTTTATTCGTTTTTATCATTGTTTGTATTATCATTCTGATCATTAATTTCATAATTCTCATCATCAGCATCGTCACATCGTCACCACCGTTGTCTTCATCACCGCCATCATCACGCCATCCTTTTTGCAGCTAACGATTTTCTCCCCCCTGGCACAACTGGATGGCACGGCCGCCAGAAGTTCCGAAGACGACGACGATGACGACGACGATGTCGTTGATGACGACGACGACGACTTGGCCGCTGATGATGACGATGATGAGGAGAGCACCAGAACTGAGGTTGTTGCTTGTTCCTTGTGTTGCCCATGTTGTTGTTGATGATGGTGATGATGATAAGGATGATGATGGTGATGATGATAAGGATGATGATGGTGGTGATGGTGATCAATTGTTATCATGTGATTTCTGTTTGTTATCGTCGTCCTACTTTTATCGTCTTCATCATCATCAACGGTTCAATTTTTGACGCCATCATCATCACCATCATCATCACCACCACCATCATTATCACCACCACCACCATCGTCATCATCATCATCAGCACCTTTTCCATCATAACCATCGTCATCCTCCTCATCTTCTTCATCACCATCATGGTAGGAGCCACTGAATTCGGATGATGATCAGAGCATAATTGACACAAACGAACCCTTTGACGTTGACAACGTCATCGTCTGCCAATACGAGAAAGTTCGTCGTCGTCGTCGTCGTTGTTGTTGTTGTTGCTGTTGATTTTATTTAATGTCGTTGTTGATGTCTGTTCGGCTGCTGATGTTTTTGGTGCTGTTTTTCAATTTCTGGTATTTTATGCACTGCCACAGTTTATCTTTGCTTTTTAGAATTGGTAAATTCTACAACAAAAACACACACACAAACAAACAAACACTACACAAACAAACAAACACTACACAAACAAACAAACACTACACAAACAACAAACACACACTACACAAACAAACACACACACACCACACAAACAACAATCAAACAAACAACTCCAGATACACAGAGTAAAGAACAGATGGAAGCTGATATTGAAATCAGGGATAATGAACATAGACGGGAAAGACAAACTTTTCAACAGGGCGGCCGGCGATGCTGAGTGGTAACCATGGCAACCTTCGTTATTTCACCATGGCAACAGTGCTAGGGATTTAATTTCAACTCTCCTCGCTATTTTTAGTCTCGCCTTTTAGAAGGGTTTCAGATTATGGGCGGCGTTTGGTTAAATGGGTAAATTTTATTGATTGCTAGGTGAATTTGATTCGTTGAATTTGATTGGTTATCAGAGGAGTTTGATTGGTTGAGTTTGATTGGTTACCAGAGGTATTTGATTGGTTGAATTTGATTGGTTACCAGAGGAATTTGATCGGTTGCTAGGTGAATTTTGAAAATTTGATTTGCTACTGGTAGGAAAGTTTGACTGGCTGCTAGGAAAATTTGGTTGGTTGGTTGTTTGCTAGGGAAATTTATTTGGTTGATTGGTTGTCTGGTTGATTGGTTGCTAGGAGATTTTGATTGGTTGGAAAATATTGCTAATTGCGTGGTTTTTATATTAAAATTTTAATTTATTTGTTTTGGATGGGAAAAAAATTCCTCGAAGTTTTATAAACTTTTATCTTTATATTATCCGTTACGGAATGATTCTGGTTTGGTTGATTTTGACGGATGATTAAGATGTGATTATGAAGCGATGTGGTACGGAAATGGTTAAAGTGCGGCGACAAAATGACAGAGTTGAGATGATGGATGCTTTTTATACTTACCAAACAAACAAATGTGATAGTAGACTAAGTAGTAATAATTGCATTTACATTTGCTTGAGTAACTTAATGTATTTGTGGTATTTGTTATGATATTATTTAGTACAGATGATGATGATGGTGATAATGTGATGGTGAAAATGATGGTGCTGTTCATAACATGTTGATGAAGACGAAGATGATGATGGTGATAATGTGATGGTGAAAATGATGGTGCTGTTCATAACATGATGATGACGATGATGACAATGACTCAGCTGTGATTATTGTAGGAAAAATTTTATTTTATTTATTGACGGTAATCATCTCATTATGATGGTGTTGATGACGATGGAGTAGAGGAGTGAAGTGATAATGATGTGATTAAATGGATTGTAATGTAATAAATGATGATTGAATGGTTTTGTTTTCCTGCGGTTGTGATGGTTGTGGTGGTGAATGTGGTGATGGTGATTGAAATGGTGTGATGGTGATTGAGATGTTGAAAATAATAATGATAACGATGATGATTTTTATGAATGGTGATTAAAAATATGATATTGGTGGCGATGATATGATGACAAATGCCGAAATGTGTTAGTACGAGATGTCATTCTTTTCTTAAATTGTTACCTGGCAATACTAAAAAAATTTATTTTGTTTTTATTATCTGTTGATGTATCAACATCAGATTGATTGATCTTGTTTATCCATGTGTGTGCGTGTGTATGTGTGGTTTGTGTGTGTGTGTGTGTACTTAATTGTAATAACGGTAATATTATTTTCTGTCTGTCAATTTTGTTTGTTCTATCATTCATATCAATATAAAGTCTCTCTTATTTTTTCTCTCCAACTTTTCTCTCTCTCTCTCTTTCTCTCTCTCTCTCTCTCTTTCTATATATATATATATATATATATATATATATATATATATATATATATATATATATATATATATATATATATATATATTTAAGAATGATTTTTTTCAGTTTTCACCAGAAAAGAATGAATGAAAAATTTGAAAATGAATAAAGAGTATTATTTATTCATCTATTGTTTGTTTAAATTTTTTTAAAAGATTAAAAAGATCTTTCTTTAAAATGCTGGAGCAAAACGCCGTCAAATTGAATTATCCCAACCAAACTTTGGATATTTACTCTGATGCTTGGCCGCAGATACTTGGTATGAATTATCATCGATACCAGATGTTGATACCATGGTTACTACAGACTCACTCATTAGGATATTTTTTAAAATAGACACGTTTCCGAACCTTAATATTAATTTTATTAAATGATAGAAGTATCACGAGAAGATATCGGTGAAATTATTGATACAGTTATGTATTAGTTATTATATAGTTATTACAAAAGATATACGAGGCGATAGTTAAACACAAAGTTCAAAAAATTTGTTCCAATTGACTAAAGATATTGTTTCTGGCGGCAAACTAACAATTATAACGAGGCCATGACAAAACTGAAAACTCCGTCACCAAAAACAAACCAATGTAAGCAATTTCGTTGGAAATTTAAAAAAATGGCACATTCTCAATTGGAGAAAGTTTTAAAATGGTGGCAATTCAAAATTCAACTCATCCCATCTTGATTTTTACAAGATTGGTCAGATTTATTTAAGTTTGAATGGCAAGCTGGATGATTTATCAACCAATGTTCTTAACAAATTCGTCATGAAGGTTGATGAAGATCAGTGTCCGTCCGTTAAACAAGCTCTAGAAGGTTTTGAAGGGTCAATAAGTACATTTAAATTCAATTTGAATCAAATTGTTGAAAAAAAACTGCGGTGATTTTGTCAACAAGTTTATTAATTCAATAAAAGTGTTGAAGAACTCTGGCTTAAACGTGAAAACTTACATACAAAGATATACAAACACATGCAAACATATACAACAAAATACAAACATGCACTCCCTCATCACACAAGCACGCAATCTAATATGTATGTAACGCGCGATTAGTTATTATTTTAAAATTTTTAGTTTCATACTAGATAAGTTTTAATAATTTGTTCATTCGTTCGTTCTCTCAATTGTTAGCTCACTCAATCGTTCATCCATCCATCCATCCATCCATCCATCCATCCATCCATCAGCAGACATCTGCCACCGTACCCTATCTTTATCCGTCATAAAGGGCTGGCTTTGACTTGGTTGAGCCCGGCTGAATTAAAAAAAATGGATCTATATAAATTTGGTTGATTGATTGTATGTTCAAAACGTCTTATTTCCTGTTTTATTGAAGATAAGCTGTTTGTGTAATTTTATGTATGCGTGTGTATGTCTTTAGCTTGTATGTATGTATTGTATATATGTGTATTTTTAATCACGTATGTGTTTATGTTTGTGTGTGCTTGTTTGGCTATAAGTAATTCCAGTTAATTGTTTGTGATGGGAAAAGTTACATTTTATCTGTACAGCATGCTATGTTTATAATATAGCAATATATGTATTAAATATATATATATATATATATATATATATATATATATACATATATACATATATATATAGGTATGTCTAAATACGTGTGTAAGTATGTGTGTATGTATTTGCATATGCGTGTGCCTGTATATATGCTTGTGCGTATGTGTCTAAAAAATCAATACCATTAATCAATACAAAATAGTTAAGACAAGCAAATATATGTATATATATAGATATATTATATATATAGCTTTATTTTTATTTAAGTGTATATATATATATATATATATATTTATATTAATTAATATATATAAAATAAAATGTATGCCAGTAACAAGCTCGATAAACTCGGGCTATAGTTAAATATTTGCTTTTTAGAATTCAACAAATTAAATATATCATATTACTCAATTAATTAGCTAATTAATTTGTTAATTGAATGGTAATTATTTTAAACTTAAATTAAATTTTAATTTTTTTTTCCTAAAAAAAAAACAATTTCGGCACCAAAGTAATTTTGTTCCTGGAATTTTTTTTGTAATTATGATTTTATGTTTATAATGTTGACAAAATGAACGTTAGATTTTATTTTATTTTACCTTGAATATTAAAAATAAATTAGTTTGTGTTTTTTATTTATAAATTTAAATATATCTAAATGTTTTCATGGTTAATTTGCTACTTTTTTGATCAAAATGTCGTTCTTTCAAAGATCATTTTTGAAATTCTTGAAGGAGTTGAAATTTGTGCGTGTGTGTGTGTGTGTGCGCTTTAATTTTCTTGGTGGATTATTTTAGTAAATTAATTATTTATTTATTTATTCATAATTATTTTTCATTTTAAAATTACAACTGAATAAGTTCCAAATTACAAATTAAATTACAAATTAAATTAAACTACAAATATTTTAAAATCTATCTATATTATATAATTTATAAATAAATAAAAAAAAATTAATGGTCTATTATTAATTATATTTTTATCTATAGTACTGGAAAATAAATTGATCATTGTCCTTTAATTTTATTATATTATAATAATTATATTATTATAAGTTATATAAAAATGTCTTCTATACTAAGTGTAAATCTTTAGCCTAGTTACTTAAGTACTTTTACTCTCTACTACTTAAGTAAAATAACTATACAAACTAAATTAATTAATTAAATTGATGTGACATCCATTTATTCAAAAATTTCAGTTGATTTTTTTTATTTATTTTTATTCATTCTTTAACTTCTATTCTTTACCTTTGATTTATTTTATTTTCACTCCACATTCTATTTCACTTTTTTTTCTACCGATCAATTTGTCTTGAATATTTTTAATTCAATGTGTTTATAGATATTTATGTTTTATGTATTTTTTATGTTGTCTTATTATGTCTCATTCTAGCTTGATAAGAACCAGCCTAGGCAAATTTAATTTTCTCAAACACCATCCCGTGAAAATTACCATGTTTTTAGTATAGTTAGGAAAGGGTTCATATGCATATATATGTTATATGTGCATATATAATTCTATATTATAAATGACTATATATATATATATATAATATAATTAAAATTGTTTAAATTATCATCGTATATCATTAATTGTTAATAATTTGATAATGGAATTGATTGATAAGTTGACGAATGTTATTAAATTTTTTGTTGGATGCATTTTTACTGGCTCACCATCGCGAGCTTATTTGAGTAAAATAATTCTTAAAAGTAATAACCATTCATTTGTTGTGATAAAGTGAATGTTTGGTCTTTCTTTAGTAGTTTAAAAAATTAATTTCCCATGCATTCTCTCTCTTTTGTTCTGTCTCTCTCTCTCCCTCTCTCTCTCTCACTCTTGCTTCCTTCTGCTGGTTTTATCTTTTTTTTGTATTTTTCTCTCTGTCTGGCTGCCTGCTACAGTTTTTTTTGTCTCTGCTTCCCAATTTATTTGTTCTTTCTCTCTCCTATATTCCTTTTCATACTACACACACTCTTCTCTCTCTCTCGTTCTCTCTCTATTTCTCGTTCTCTCTCTCAATTTCTCGTTCTCTCTCTCAATTTCTCGTTCTCTCTCTCTCTCTTTCTCTCTCTCTTTAATATTCTTACACTTTGCTGCTTAGTTAGTCTACCTCACATCACACTCATGATCAATACCTACTTAACTGATATATGCATTTTGTTTATGATAGTTCAAAGATTACTACTGAAAATTACTAAGCTGCTATTATTATTATTATCATTATTATTGTTTATTATTATTATTGTTTATTATTATTGTTTATTATTATTATTATTATTATCATTGTTTATTATTATTATGGTTGTCTGTTGTTGTTTACTGTTGCAATTTTTTTGAATTTTGTTTCAAACAGGGGTACAGAAAAATGAATCTCCTATCTACATCTGCAGAATGATTAAGTTGTAATCATTTCATCATCATTCATCATCGTCGTCGTCGTCTTCGTCCGAATAGAATATCATCATCATCATAGTTGTGGATAAAGTATCATCATCATCATCATCATCGTCATAGTTGTGGATAAAGTATCGTCATCATCATCATCATCTTTAGAAAAAGAATGTCTTCATCATTATCAAGATAACCTCATCGTCATTATCATCAAGCAAGTCATCTCCTTCATTGACAGTGTTCATTGGCTACTATTTTTTTGCTTTTTTTTTGCTACTCCAACTGTACTATTATCACCACCATAAATTTACACATTATCACCACCTGGATGACATCACTATCATCATCTTTCACATCATTGTCAGGATAGCCCCCATCGTCATCATCGCCGTAGTTGGTCATTGCCGCCATATATATATGGGCTACCTTCGTCAGTCATTCCTGTGATCATTTTTGCACAATTCTTTTGCTAATTATCATTTTTATATCTTATCACCACCATCATCATCAGCCATCATTATCATTAGTTATCATTATCATTAGGGATCATTATCATTAGGGATCATTATCATTAGTTATACA
>NW_008704981.1:515154-524187 GCF_000326865.2 Helobdella robusta | reverse complement strand
TCATATTTCTCATCATTTTCACTCATCTTCTCAACTGCCATCATCATCTGCATCTTCTCTGTCCAACAAACATTAGCTCTAGCTGCTAAAGATGTTGGTTAGTAGATATTGACGATGACGACGACGACGATGAGGATGATAATGATTGTGATGATGATGATGATAAAGATGATGATGATGACGACGATGATGTTGATGATGATAATATTAATTTTAATGATGAAAGTAAATACTACTATTGACTACTATTTTTGCTGTTACTGTTGTCATTATTATAACCATTTATTGTTATCATTTTAAGATGGTGTTATTTTATTGCTATTGAATTTTTTCTTCGTTCATTCATTCATTCATTCATTCATTCATTCATTCATTCGTTCGTTCGTTCGTTCGTTCTGTCGTTCGTTCTTTCATTCGTTCTTTCATTCATTCTTTCATTCATTCTTTCATTCATTCATTCATTGAGTTAGTCATCCAGTCATTTATTCATTCATTCATTCATTGCTTATAAAATTTGCCTATTGTAAATAATACTGCCCTGTGGCTCTAGCTATTATTATTATTAAATATTTACACACACACACACACGCACGCACCACACACGCACAAATACATGCACACATACATACATAAACACGTACACCATATACTCACACACGCACACATACATACATGCACATACACACACAAGCAATCACACATTCATTACATACGCACACACATATGTATGAATATTTTTGGGTGATGATTGTATTTTCCTAGGTTCACCAGACTTGCATTCGAAGAAGGTCAAATGAAGTTCTTTTTTACATGCAGCCTATCTTTGTTTATATTTCTAATTCTTTACTTACTTTTTTCCTCTTTCTCTCGTTCATTCTTTTTCTATTCATTCCTTTCTCTCTTTCTCTCTCTCTCTCTCTCTCTCTCTTTCTTTCCACCTCTCATTCCCTTTGTATGATATGCACCCACCCATGCACTTACTCATTTCCTCTGTTTTTAAATTTTTGCTTGTATATACATGCGTACGTTTATGTATGCGTATGTGTGTGCTAGCCAACAATTGTGTGCGTGTACGTGCGTGCGTGTGCTTGTGTGTGTGTATGTGTGGGCAGAGTAGCAGGCATTTCCTAATAGATTGATTATTTATTACATTTGCCCTGTTATTTTTTATTGTCTACATTCATCTTCTCATCTCATCTGTTCAATAATAATTTAATTATGGAAAAATAATTGTACTGTTTCTTCTCTCTCTCTCTCTCCCTCTCTCTCTCTTTCTCTCTCTTTTTTATTCTCTTATGATGATAAAAATAATGATTATATAAATGTGCTGTAAATATGCGTGCTTGTTTGTGTATGTTTTGTGTGTGTGTGGTGTGTGTCTGTGTGTGTGTGTGTCGACATATGTGAGCCGTATATGCGTGTGTGTGTGTCGGTGTGTGTGTGTCGGTGTGTTTGTGTGTGTGTGTCGGTGTGTGTGTGTGTGTGTGTCGGTATATGTGTGTGTGTGTCGGTATGTGTGTGTGTGTCGGTATGTGTGTGTGAATGTGTGTTGGTTTGTTTCACTGTTAAATAGTGTCTGCAATTTCTGCTCTCCCTCTAGTTTGGGAAGTTTTAATTAGATTTTTGTATTTTTATTATTATCGTTAATGATAACATTATTATTGTTATCATTGATGTTTTTTGTACCTCATGGCTTCATAACATTCATATTCATATTCATTTTGATGTATTATTATTATTATTATTGTTATAGTAAATTATTGTTATACATTATAAAGATGTATGGGTGATAAATTAATTGAATTTATGATTGCCCCCTCATTATGTCTTTTCAGCAAGCCGCAGCGACAACAAAATAGATAACGTTAATGACTTCAACAACAACAACAACAAAAACAGCAACAACATTAATAATAATAATAACGTTTTAAATAGTAACAACAACAACATCAATAATAATAATAACTATAACAATAATAATATTGTTGGAGATTTGCCTCAAGCAATCCAACAGCAACAACTGCAACAACAACAACATCTTCAGCAGCAACAGCAACAAATACAGCAACAACAGCAGCAGATGCAACAACAGCTGCAACAACAGTTAGACAACAACAGACCACAGGTACAAATTAATGACAACAACATCATAAGAGACAGCAACAACAACAACGTTAATAATAATAATAATAATAATGATAACGTTAACATCAACAACAATAATGATGACATCAACAGTTTACAACAACAACAACTGCAGAATGAACCATTTGTACCAAAAGATAGGTTGAGATATTATCCATCAGGAACTGCAACAGCCAACCAGAACAACATTAACAACAATAACATTAATAACAATATCATCAACAACGATGACAACAACAACAATAATGTCCAAAAGCAAACGCCATCAAATAACAATAATATCAACATTGATAACATCAACAATGGATACCCCAAAGATACTAACAACAACATCAACGTCAACAACAACATCAACAGCAACAACGACATCAACAACAATAACATCAACAATAACGTCAATGTCGTCAACAGCAACAACAACAACTTCAAATACGGCAACAACAACATGAAATTCAACATCTCGTACCCGGTTCCAGAACCTCGAGTCAATCCAATCGTAAGAGAGGACGCAGAATTCAACTTCGGTGTAAACTACTATGCCCTTAAAGCGTCCGCCGACAGTCGTTTCCTCATTCGCTACACTCCCAAGCTATCTCCCGGCACGCCCTGGCCCATGCCCCAGGTCTACAACCCGACAAAAATAGCATTACGGGTCAGTCGGGATGTTGTCTTTAGCGTCAATTTCGTTCCTAAACTCGAGGATGTTGTCGATGTTCCCAGCACAAATAACGACTTTAATGATGCTAACAACGCCGGATTCAGCAGCAGCAACAACAACAAACGCGATTCTCAGCAGCAGCAGCAGCAACAACAGCAGCAGCAGCAATCGGAAGTAGACAGTAATTTAGATCCGGAATGTTCCGTATTAAACCATGCAATCGACCGAATAAAGAAGATTACGTTCGGCGGGGGTTGGGATAAAAATGCCGGCTTGGTGGACCGAGATGGTAATGTGGTCAGTAGTGGAGATAGTAATGGTGATTCCCACCATGATGAGGATGTGGTTGTTGATGGCGATGGTAGTAAGAGTGGTGTGCTGCTGAAGAAGATGGTGATCAAGATGCAGAAACCGTGTGAGATGATGCCACATCTGCTTATGGACGAGTCGTGTTGGTTGTTGTGTAGTTGTTGTGATGTTGATGCTTGTGTTGTTGCCCTTGTGTTGTTGTTTGTGTTGTTTTTTGTGTTGTTGTTTTCCTTATGTTGTTTATAATAATGAGTATGTTGCTGTTTGTGATGTTTATGTCACTTCTGACGTCATCACATTCATTATTAACGTTGTCATCATCAGAGTCTTCGTTCTCATTAT
The DNA here is from genome assembly GCF_000326865.2 of Helobdella robusta. NCBI lineage: Eukaryota > Metazoa > Annelida > Clitellata > Rhynchobdellida > Glossiphoniidae > Helobdella > Helobdella robusta. The sequence goes on along the minus strand of NW_008704981.1, from coordinate 520,733 downwards.
CACCATCGTCATCATCATCATCACTGTCATCATCATCACCATCATCACTGTTATCATCATCATCATCATCATCATCACTGTCATCATCATTATCATCATCACTGTTATCATCATCTTCATCATCACTGTCATCACCTTCGTCATCACTGTTATCACCTTCGTCATCACTCTCACCCCAGATGTCCTGAAGGTTTCGAAAACAGGTCTCACCCTATCTGCCATGGAGGTCTGGGGCATTCTAAGGGGCTTGGAAACGTTCAGTCAGCTGGTCTACCAGAAGGAGGGTGACTACATGCAGGTCATCATGGCGATGATGATGATGATGATGAGGGGACTGGTGATGGCTCAATGGTTAAAGGCGCCTGGTCTTGCTATTGCAATGACTGGGTTCGAATACAAAGAGATCCCCGCCTATCATATGCAATGTGTATGATGCTTGATTTGCACGCGTATTCATGTACGCTGTGTGTGTTTGTCGTTGAAACCTCTGAAGCAAACGCAAAAGAGAGAGAGAGAGAAACCTTTAACCTTTAAGATGATGACGAAGATGATTAAGATGACGATTAAGATGATGAGGATGAAGATGGTGTTTATTAAGTTGGACAGAGAAATGGCTGTTAAAAAAAGCTTTAACTCTGCCGTGAAATGTGCGCTATAAAAATTGGCATGATGATCATTCAAATAGTTATTCATTCCTGTTACAATTGTCATGTTACTAATTAACTAATTGGTAATATTAATTGGGTATATAATTGGGTCTAATTAATTAATTCACGCCACCAACAACAGTATTGGATAAATAAGATTCATTCCTGTTACAATTATCAACTAATTAATAATTCTAATTGGGTATATAATTGGGTCTAATTAATTAATTCACGCCACCAACAACAGTATTGGATAAATAAGATTCATTCCTGTTACAATTATCAACTAATTAATAATACTTATTGGGTATATAATTGGGTCTAATTAATTAATTCACGCCACCAACAACAGTATTGGATAAATAAGACCTATGTGAAGGACTATCCAAGGTTCAAGCACAGAGGAGTTCTTCTCGATACCTCCAGGCACTACCTGAGTCTTCAAACTATTCTAGAGAATCTGGTTAGCTCTGAATGAGTGTGTGTGCGTGTGTGAGTGTGTGCGTGCGTGTGTGTGTGTGTGTGTAAGTGTGTGTGCGTGTGCCTGTTTGAATTTGTATATGTTCTTTGTTGCGTATGTAAGTGTGTGTGTGTGTGTGTGTGTATTTTAGCGTTATGTGTGTCAGTTCGTGTGTGTTTGTGTGGAAGGGATTTTATGAATGACGAATACAGAATACATACAAACAGACAGACAGACAAACATATAAACAAACAAGCAAACAAAAAAAAACGAACAAACGAAAACCAGACATACATACATACATACTTTTAAACATACCGAAGGAGTCCATGGCAAACAACAAGCTGAACGTCTTTCACTGGCACATTGTCGACGATCAGTCGTTTCCATTCCAATCCAAGACCTACCCAAATCTCACTAAAATGGTTAGTTAGTGATCACGTGATGACGACGATGATGATGATGATTATGATGATGTTGCTGATTATGATGATGATTATGATGATTTTGCTGATTATGATGATATGATACGAAACGAAACGAAACGAAATAATTTATTTGACCTCAATAAAGAAAATAAGGTGCAGGTTGACTGTGAGGAGTTAGTATAAAACTCATCGAGCACAGCCACCTAAGCCAAAAACTTCAGATGTTACTAATTGATTACAAAAATAAAATCATCGGGCACACCCATCAAACAAAAAGCTTCAGAATCTCTAAATGTTATATATTAAGTTCACGTTGTTACTAGTTGTTCGTAAAAATAAAATTATCGAGTACCACAAAAAACTTCAGATTCTCTAATTGGTGTATATTATATTTACGGTGTTACTAACTGTTCATAAAATATTATCATCGTGCACCACAAAAAACTTCAGATTCTCTAAATGGAATGTATTAGCTTTGAGATGTTACTAATTGATCCTAATAATAAGTTAGGTCTATATTTCTCTATATACAAAACTGCATATAGAATACCTGATTGAATCTATCTATATAAGCTATAGATAGAAGAGAATAGGATCACATACGTATATAAAAATATCTACGTACACATCAGCACATACATACAGTTGCGCTTACATGATGTCATAAACATTTTATAAAAATGTAATTTATATTCTTAAAACTAGTGATTTTAATTAATCAAACTAATAAATGCTTTCAAATGATAATTAAAGTTCAGCATGTTCGATCTGTCATAATTAAATCCTTTATTTAATAAAAAATTCCAAATTCTGGGTCCTCTGCAAATGATGATGATGATGATATGATGATGATATGATGATGATGATGAAGAAAATATTTATGAACGTTAATTGTGTTAAAAACGCAGCCATGCAAAATAACTCAGTAAAAAATTAGGTTATTATCCTGTGTGTCTGTTTGCATGCGTGTGTGTGTGTGTGTGTGTGTATGTGTGTGTGTGTATCTGGTTAAAGAGTTAGTGTTATGTTTGTGTGTGCCTAGGATTGTGTACCCGTGTATAATAATCTACACGTACATGTGTGTATGTGTGTATTTGGTGTTTTTTTTTCTGGGTATTTGTGTGCAGGTATTTGTATGTGCATGTATGTATGTGTGTGTGTGTGTGTGTGTGTGTGTGTGTGTGTGTGTGTGTGTGTGTGTGTGTGTGTGTGTGGGGTTTGTATATATATCTATGCACATGTATTTATGTCTGTTAATCAATGTAACATGCGATCCATACATTGAAATTTCGTGTGTTTTTGCGAATTTGACGATAAGTTTCCCTGAAATTTCATTTCAATGTGATCAATCGGTTTTTTTTTGACTCTGTTAAACATTTTGAAAATTGCAAGACAGGCGCTTGCTCTTAACCATTAATTATTTAGTTAACTAATTGGTTAATTATTTAGTTAATTAAATTAGTTAATTGGTTGATTAATTCTTGAAGTGTTCAGAAAATGTTTTAAATTTTATGATTTTTTTAACTGCGTTGTTGTAACATAACTTCTGGATTAAAACCTGTTTTTGTTTTAAATTCTTTCATCTGTTCATTTATCTGTTGTTTCTTTCGTTCATTTATTCAATCATTTATTCATCCATCCATCCATACATCCATTCATTCGTGCATTCTGGAAGAGGACGGCGACGTTGATTAGAATGATGACGACGACGATGATGACGATACTGCTGCTGATGCTGATGATGATTCTGATAATAATTATAGCGATTTTGATGACGAGGACGACGAGGACGACTATGATGATGATGATGATAGTGATGTTGCAGTCGCTATACTCGCCTTGTTTTGTTCCGATCAATTTTTCTGAATCTAATTATACAAGTGTTGTTTTGTTACATTCATTCATTTTTTCACTCGTTCATTCATACATTCATTCATTCATTCATTCATTCATTCATTCATTCATTCATTCATTCATTCATTCATTTATTCATTTATTCATTCATTCAATCATTCATTTTTTGTTTATATATTCATTTTTTTTCTTTCATCTGTTCTGTTCTTTAGTTCATTTTTTGCCGATTGATGCGTACATTACTTTGCTCTCTCATTCATTTACTTGCTCATTCGTTCCTTCAATCATTCACTCATTCTTTAATTCATCCATTCTTTCTTTCAATTAGTCGCTTATTCATTCATCCATTAATCTAACCATTCATTTGTTTATCCACCCTTTCATTCCTTCGTTGACTGTTTTTTTAAAGTCTGTCTGTTCTTCACTTCAATACAAAATCTATAGACGACGCTGTTATGAATCATTATTCCATCTCGTCTAATTTATATTCTAAATTTGTACTCACCACATCAAGCCTGCACCGAATAATCAAGTGCATCTGTACTTAGAACGCACTCGTCTGCGATAATGTTATGCCTCGAGTTTGTACTTAATGCACTGGACCAGAGCAGGGGTGGGCAGACTACGACCCGCCAAGTCAGTTTATGTGGCTGGCCCGTGAGGTGTTGCTCGTCTTTTGGCGAAAAAATGAAAAAAGAGGTCGTCAGCTACAAATGTCGCTCTCCCGATCAACATTGCGACAATTTTAAAAAATTCACCCCCCCCCACCCCATCCATTCGATCAACGTTCGTTTGTGTGTGCGTGTGCGTGTGTGTGTGTGTGTGCGTGTGTGTGTGTGTGCGTGTGTGTGTCGTTGATACCTCTGAGAAATAATTTAATGAGAATTTTCAAAATAAGAACAACAACCAACAACAACAACAATAATAATTATAATAATAATAATAAAATTTGATTTATTTATAGCTGCCTTATTTATTTATTTATTTGAAGTTGAAAATTTCATGAGAAACACTTAACCATATGCCTTAAGTGCTATTATTATTATTATTGGTGGTGGTAATAGTAATAGTAGTAGTAGTAGTACTGATATTCAAATCCTATATAACATAAAGAAAATAATTTGCACCTAGTGTAATAATTATGTAAGAAATATATTACACCGTCTTTAATATTATATATATATATATATATATATATATATATATATATATATATATATATATATATATATATATATGTATATATATATATATATGTGTGTGTTTGTTTGTGTGTGTGTGAGAGAGAGAGAAAGAGAGTGTATGTGTATAGATTGTATACACATACACACATTCGTAAGTGGCAGTTGCCAACAAAATCAGATGGATGTAATTTTTTTGATTGCTCTCAAAATCCATATTTCTGTACTCACGTCTTTGCGTGTGTTTATTTGTGTGTGTGTGCGTGTACTATATAATCATCATCATCATCAGGGGGCGTACGACCCTGTAACCCACATATACACCCACGAGGACATTGCCACGGTCATTGAGGAGGCCAGACTCCGAGGCATCAGGGTGATACCGGAGTTCGATACCCCTGGTGAGATGATGACGATGGTGGTGGTGGAGATGGTGGTGGTGATGATGGAGATAATGGTGATGGTAGTGGTGATGATGGTAATAGTGGAGATAATAGTGATGTTGGTGGTGATGATGGTGGTGGTGGTGGGGCTGATTATAATGACGCCAGTTTAGTTCTATCAATTAAGTTTTCATATTTTCGTTACAAAATATTCTCTCTTTCATCTAATACGATCTGTCCATCCATTTGTTAGTCCATTTAGCCGTTCTTTTATTCGTTTTTTAATCAGTCAATCTATTCAATCAATCGATCACTCAATCAATCAATCACTCGATCAATCATTTTTTAGGCCACACCTTCTCTTGGGGCTTCGGCCAGAATCACCTGCTGACGCCATGTTACGATTATAAAGGTGATGATGATGGTGGTGGTATTGATGACGATGCTGTTGTTGAAAATGATGACGATGAAAATGATGAGGATGATAATGATGAGGATGATGAGGATGATAATGACGATGATATAGTGATGATAAGGACGATGCTGAAGATCATGACGAACGAACTTACTTGTCATTTGTAACTGGCTTTCATGTATGTAAAAGGAATAGACGATCCACGTGTTAC
>NW_008704981.1:507654-510154 GCF_000326865.2 Helobdella robusta | reverse complement strand
TCGTCATCATCATCATCATCACAAACATGATGATGATCACCATCATCGTCGTCGTTATCATCATCATCACAATTGTTGCCATCATCACCACCACAATCGTCATCATCATCGTCGTCTTCCTCATTCTTTGCAGCTCATTCCTTTAACATTGTTGTAGACCATCGTCATCATTATCTCCATCATCATCATTACCATCTTTATCACCATCATCATCGTCATTACCATCTACTGGCTACACTGATGATGATGAAAACATTATCGTTATATTTGCAGGTGATATATATATATATATATATATATATATATAATTTGTATATCACCAAGGGTTCGTTTTTGCACTCAACTTTTTTCCGTGTTAATTTAATTGATTTTTTTTTTTTCGTTTACCAGTTATTAATTAATTAATAATGCAATAATAGTTAATTAACGAGTTACTCAATTAATTATTTAATTAGCCAATTAATTAACCAATTATTAAATTAACTTACAAATTTATCCGTGTTTCTTTGCGGACGTTATCTGAAGTTATTCACTTCTTTTTAAATTTGGATGATGATAACAATAACGACAACAACAATAATAATAATTTAATAATAATAATAATTTAATAATAATAATAATTTAATAATAATAACAACTACAACAATAATAATAATAATTATCATTATATTAGTTTATTGATTGTAATATAAATTATGTTCAGATAGTTGTCAACACTTATTGCGATGTTTAATTATTATTATTGTTATTATTATTGTTGTTATTATTATTGTTGTTGTTTTTTCTCGTATTTCTATTTGTAATTTTTCTAATTTATTTTGAAAAAAAAAAGTTTTTTTGTTTTATTTTTACTCAATGTTTTTTCATTTAATTTTGTAGTTTTTTTCAGATAAATGCTTTCATTCTTTTACTATCTCTTTCGTTCGTTCATTCATTCATTCATTCATTAATGCATTTATTTAATTTTAAGTTAATTAGATTATTCATTCATTTATTTGTCTATTTCATTTATTGGTATTTTCACTCGTTCGTAGCCTTTTTGTTTATTTAATTAATTAATTAGTTTATTTATCCATTTATTCATTCATTTATTCAATCATATATTCGTTCATTCATTTATTCATTCATTCATTTATTCATTCATTCTTTTTTTCTACGTTTCAATCATTCGTTCATCTAACAAGCTGATTTACATATTAACAACCATCGTCATCATCATCATTCTTATAAAGACAATCTTCATCATCATTCTTATAAAGACAATCATCATCATCTTCCTCGTTCTTATAAACACAATCATCATTCTTTTAAACACAATCATCATCATCATCATCATTCCTACCAACATAACTATAATTACACAAGGATGGTGACTCTTGATACAGTGATACTGGCTAATAACTAATAGCGACTTTGAAAGTGACATTGAAATCAGGTCTTAAATGAGGATGGTCTTAAATGGGAAGAAATCATATTTACGGGCACATAAAAAATGGTACACAAGATGTACACATTATTTTCTATTACTAAATGTACACTGCGTTGTGTTATATTCATACAACGTATAATTTGGAAAAACCATACGTATTTTATTGTTAAACTCAAAAATTTAATTTATTTTGTGGAAAATATGAAGTAAGTGGAGCTTGGACAACTGTTGACGTCTTTCTAAGATGTCCTGTTTGAATTCGACCATGAAAATTTTTAAAAAGTTCTGGAATGCTTTTAAAATGCACGAACACGAACACAAAACGAATCAACTGTTGGGTACTTTTGGCAGTGTAAAAGTGGTAAATTTGAAGTTTTAATGATAATTTTTTGTGATTTTTAAGGTCGTTTGTCGAGTTCTTGAGGGAGTCGTAGAGCGGGGGTAAGGCTTAATGTGAAAACAATCCGTCAGAAACAAAACGGTCGGGGTGGGAGAGAGGGTCGTAGATCGGGGGGGTCGTTGGGCAGGAATATCGCTGTACTACATATAGTACCGATGGAGTTACTGGTAGTAATTATAATAATGATTAGGGTGATGTAATAATTATTACTGTTGTTATTATTATTGCTATCGCAATTATTATATCTTTCTAAACACTAAGTTACTCACGCACGCACACACACACACACACACATGTTACGTGCTGTAATGTTACTTATCGAGTGCGTTTTAAAAAAATAATTTTACATTGATCGCTACATTAATATATAAACACACGTGTGTTTGCTTGTATGTGTGTATGTGCGTATGTTTATATCTCTCTGCGTGTGTCTATATATTAGCGTGTTTGTGTGGGATTGTATAGGTTTATGTATGTCTCTGTGTGTGTGTGTGTGTGTGTGTAATCTAGATACATATATAGACACACAAAGATGTAAATATATATATATATTAATATATATATATATATATAGTATTATATATGTATATATAATATATATTATTTATGTGCATATATATAGCTAGTTGTACAAATTTTAAAGAAACTTATTATTTTATTTATTATTGATT
>NW_008704981.1:477654-505154 GCF_000326865.2 Helobdella robusta | reverse complement strand
TGTTTGTTTTTATGTATGTATATATGTATGTATGTATGTATGTATGTATGTATGTATGTATGTATGTATGTATGTATGTATGTATGTATGTATGTATGTATGTATGTATGTATGTATGTATGTATGTATGTATGTATGTATGTATGTATGTATGTATGTATGTATGTATGTATGTATGTATGTATGTATGTATGTATGTATGTATGTATGTATGTATGTATGTATGTATGTATGTATGTATGTATGTATGTATGTATGTATGTATGTATGTATGTATGTATGTATGTATGTATGTATGTATGTATGTATGTATGTTCATGTAAAAAGTATCTGTCGGAAATGTTTCTATCAAATTCATAAAATCACTACTCCGATGGATGCAACGAATTAGTCTGAAGGACCACATCAAATCTACCGAAATCCTGCGTCGTGCTGGTTTAGATGATATAAAGGACGAATGCCGGCAACACCGTCTGCGGTGGTTCGGTCATGTCAAACGAAGTAGAAACAGTGCCACAACTTCTCTTGCAGATGTTGAAGTACCTGGCACACGTCATAAAGGCCGTCCAAAGAAGTCCTGGTCGCAAACAATCGAGCAAGACATGAAAGCTCTAAATTTAAATGAAATGGATACAACTGATCGCCTAATTTGGCGCAAAAAATTGATGGCAAAGAAAACGGCGTCCTACCTCGGGAAACTGGGTCTCTGGACGCTAAACGAAGATTGATTGATTGAAATTCATAGAATCAGAACTATCAGACGTTTTCCTACTCTGGAGTCAGCAAAATCACTTGTTCGCAGTTTTGTCTGTAGTAGAGTTGACTTCATCTCGATAATATATAAAACCAATTTATTTCAACAGGACTGTGTTCAATCAATAGTAAACGCGGCAGTAAGAATGATAGCCGGCGTTTCAAAGTTTCACTCTACTTCGGTTTACATGCGTGATGAGCTTCATTGGTTGAGATATCAGGTTCAAAATCGCCCTGTTGGTGAGAGACTGATGCCGGTTTCAAAGAGACATGGACGTAGTAACTTAGGTCGTCAGACCGTGGGCATTTGGTCATTCCGTTCCTCAAACTTTGGACGACGAAGAATATGGAACCCGCTTCCTGTGCAGTTAAAAGATGGTTCCATCACAAATCGACAGCTTTTCAAGAAAGCGGTAAAGCATCATTACTTCAACATTATGCATCACAGAAAGCGCTTCTGAGGTCTTTTCAGGAGAGACACTTCACAAATTTTGATACTGATACTGATGTATGTATGTATGTGTGTATGTATGTGTGTATGTGCGTGTATGTGTGCGTGTATGTGTGAGATAGTGTGTGTGTAAGCGAAATTTACATATAAACATAAAAAAAAACATACAAAATGTACATAATATATAGTAGTTGTTCATTCAATTATGACACATGTAGCAAAGTAATTATAAAAGACAGAGCAATTAGAATAAGAAGAAACATAATTCTTATTATTTATTAACAATAATAATATTATTATTATTTATTTTTTATTATCATTATTAACAGGCGCGCTTAGTTCAAAACAGTAAAATTATAAAATCATCAGATATATTAATTAATTAATCAATCAATCAATAATTTAATTATGACTATAATAATAATTATAATAATAATTGCATAATAGATCATTTTGTTAAAAAATAAATTCCCCGTTTCTCTAGCAACAATAATGAGATAATGCATAATGTCCATCATTTCGATTTTAAAAACTTTATAATCTATAATAATCATTATCACCATCATCATCATAGTTAATCATCATCATCCCCATGATCATCATCACCATCATGATCATCGTCATCATAGTTAATCATCATCATCCCCATGATCATCATCACCATCATCATCATCGTCATCATAGTTAATCATCATCATCCCCATGACCATCATCACCATCATCATCATCGTCATCATAGTTAATCATCATCATCCCCATGACCATCATCACCATCATCATCATCGTCGTTATCATTGAACAGTATTAAATGTTACTACAATTTCACCATCATCTGAAGTTAAACAATTATAAACATTATCATCATTATCACCGCTACTATTGTTATTGTTGTTGTTGTTACTGCTCTTAGTATCATTAGTAATTTGAACAATGACGTTAGTATCATCTTTACTGCTACTGCTGCTATAGCCTCCAAAATTAGCATAATCAAGATTGTCGTTGATGTTGAAGTTGTTGTAATTGTTGACAAAAACGATGTTGTTGTTGCTGTTGCTGTTATTGCAGCTGCTGCTATTGAAGCTGCTATTATTGATGCCATTACAACTGTTACTGAAATTAACGTTATTGTTGTTTAAATAAACGTTGTTGATGTTGTTGTTGTTGTTGAAACTGTTGATGTGGTTGATGTTGTTGTTAGTGTTACTGTTGCTGTAGATGACGTTATTGTTGTAAGCGCTGCTGATTGATGTAACAGCAATGTGTGGATTTTTCGAGATTCTCTTCAGTTTGATGTCATAGATATGTCTGCATAGAAATATGTTGTCCTTGTCAATCTCTCTAGATAAATACTCAATTAATGTCGTCGTTCTTGTCGTCGTTGTCGCCGGCGACAAATGTTGTTGTGGCTGTGGTGGTAGCGACGGTGTCGCTAGGGCTGCTGATGGCAAGATATAATTTTGCAGCTGCGACTGAGTTGTCACTGGTGAAAAGTATGATGCAGTTGATGTTGTTGCTGATGGAGTCGGTTCGTTGCTCTCTTTTGCTGATAAGTCTTGTTGTTTTTGTTGCGGCGACGGAGCTGTTGGAACTGATGTCTCATTAGTTGTTGCTGCAACGGTATGTAATGTTGCCGTTGCTGATGTTGTTGCACGTGTTAGGTTTGTCGTCGTCGTATCTGATGAGATGGTGGTTGTTGTTGATAGCGTAGATTTTACTTCAAATGATGTCAACAATGATGATGAAGTTGATGACAACAACAATGATGATGATGAAGTTGATGTTGTCGGTGATGACGTAGCTGACGTCACTTCAGATGATGACGTCATCACCGTTGTTGTGCTTGCTGAAGACAGTAAATCGACCAAGTCAATAACAACTTCTCTAACGCTGCCACCACCATTATTATTATTATTGTTATTATTGTTATTGTTGTCGCTCGTTTTACCATCATTATTGTTACAATCATCATAAGATGAGGTAATGGTGGTGGTGGAAGAGCCAGCGGTAGTAACACATGATAATCCTGCTATGTCTGTTATTATCATAAGCCTATCATCATCGCTATCATCATCATTGTCGTCAAAGTTATCATTAATATCATTATTATTATTACTGTTGTTGTTGTTGTTGTGAAGAGCTGTTGCAGCTATTTTCGTCGTCAGTGTTGTTGTTGATGATGATGGTGATGGAAATAATGGTGAAGATGAAGACGACGACGATGATGACATTGTTGACATATCTGTTAATGTTGATGATGATGTTGTTGTTGATGATGATGATGTTGTTGTTGATGATGATGATGATGACGGTTGATACGTGGTTAAAATTGTTGTTGTTGTAGTAGTTTCTGCAGATGATGACGACGACGACGATGAAAATGTAGATGATGATGACGACGATGTTGATGACGTCACTGACGATGACGACGCGTATGTAAGCACTGATGATGAACAGGTAACCACTGCGGATGACGAAGACGAAGTCGACGATGACGTCATAACGGATAACGACGGCAAGGATGGTGTCGACGACGATATGATGATCTTATCACATCTCTCAGCGTCGTCATATGGTAATGGAGGGACTATCCTTGCTGGTAACATACTGGAGGATCCTGCCTCCACCATGTTCACCATGGCTTTGTATCTGTTGTCATCATCATTCGTTTAGCATTATCATCATCATCATCATAATAATAACTCCTTCTACAAAAACGTCATCATCTTCAACTATAACACATAATATTCAACCAAACAAAAGCTACAAGAGCCACACAGCCACAATAAACAAAACCACAGAATAGAAACAACACCAACCACAACACCTCTACAACAACCGTGCCCGCTAGCAAACCAACCACCGACAAAACCAGCTACAAGCGACCGCCAACAGACCTGCAGTACTGATTAAAAGTCAGCACATAGCACTTATCTTCAATACAGGCTACAGGCACGACGTCTCTGTGTCTCGAGGCGAACACCTCCGTATCCAGGTATCGAGAGGCAATAGACTCGGAGTCTATGTGCTCTCTACGATAGTACCAAAAGACACCCATCATCATATCTCCTGTGTTTGTTTGTTTGTGTGTTTGCTCGTGTGTTTTGTACATGTGTATGTGTGTGTGTTGAGTATATGGGTATATACCTCCTCTTGTGTTTGGTTGTTTGTTTGTGTGTTGTGTGTATTAACAAACAAAGATAAAAAAAAGGAACAGAACAAAGTCACAAATAATAATTTAGTGAATAAAGTTAATAAATAATAATAATAAATGAATAATAACAACAATAATAATAATGATAACAGAAAATTATTAATAAATTATTAAAGAAATAATTATTAAATAAATAAATACTAACTGGAATTCCCTTCCTCCCAAAGAGCATAAATCTTAGCGATGTACGGGATATCCTTTTTCTTAGTTCCGGATCGGATGAAAACGCAATCACGGACGTTTACTATGTCGCCTTTTGATTGATTGATTGATTAAAATGATTGATCGGTTAACTGATTGGGTTAATTGAATGATTGGGTTAATTGAATGATTGGGTTAATTGAATGATTGGGTTAATTGAATGATTGGGTTAATTAATTGATTAGTTAATTGATTTGGTTAATTGATTGGCTAATTGATTGATTGGTTGGTTACATAGGTGATGATGATATTGTAAATTAAAATTTTTATGATTTGTACTGAAAGAAGCAGTTCTTAACCTTTAAAGTTATCTGTTGCAGATACCACCATAGTAATTAACCATACAGACATCATCATCATCATCATTATAATAGGTCATATTCGGCACATTCATAGTCATCATCATCATCAAAATCGTCATCATAATCATCATCACAATAATCACATCATAATTATCATCGCCATCATCACAATCATACAATCATAATCACCATTGTCATCGTCATCATCATCATCATCGTCATCGTCGTCATCTTCCTAACCTGTGCAATGCTGAATGGATGGATAGCACTTCCTCCTAACGTGGGTTCCGTCCGTCTGTTCACGACGACGACGACGATGATGAAGTCATTAATATGATGAAAGATGATAATAATAATAATGATATACGATAACACAATGGTAAGAGAAAATGATGACAATGTGATAGCAATCACTAATGATACACGAATGACTGACTGGCTGACACGAAAATGATACAGATAAAATTGAAAGTACATCTGAGAATGATTCCCAAGATGATAATTAGTGATAGCAAAGATGATAACGCCTACCATAATGATGACAATGATAACGAAAATGATAAGAATGATGATGGAAAAAATAGGGAGAGCTAAAAAAAACACACAAAAAAGAAACAAAGACAAACCTGGACGTAAACTGTTTTAACAAATGGAACTCCTAACCAAAACCAGCTAGGTTTTACATGCTCAACTACACTTGCTATATTATTGTTGCTACTGCTGCTACTACTACTGCTACTACTGCTGTTGGTAGCTGCAGAGGACACCTTTAATGTAATGGAACTAGATTTGCTGTTGCAACTGCTGTTGTTGTTGTTGCCATTGCTGTAAGCAGCATTGTTGATGTTGTTGTTGTTATTGTTGTTGACGTTAGCAATGTTATTGCTGTCGTTTGGGTTGTTGTTATATTTGCTTTTTACAGTTTTTTTGGTTTTGTTGTTGTTATTTTTATCGTTGCTGTTGTCAACATTGTTGTTATTAGCTCTCTTATTTTTATTCTTTTTAGTATTTAAGATATTTGACTTTTGTCCTTGGGACGATTTGGCGTTTCTAAACAACAACAACGATGATGATGATAACGTTGGTGATGATGGTAGAACTGATGATGTTGATGATGATAACGGTACCGCTGCTGCTGCTGATGATGGCTGTCTCTTTCTTTTTATGGTCTTCTTTATTTTGTTGTTAAGGATGATAATGTTTTTGTTGTTGTTGTTGTTGTTGCTGTTACTAATGTTACTATCTTTATTACATTTTTTCTTTCTATTCAGTGGTTTAACGAATCCTTCATTATTGTTGTTATTGTTGATGTCATTGAAATCAACGTTGTTTTTAACCTTCGAGACATCAATCGAATCTGAATTTCTGACCTCTAGCTGCTGCTGCAACAGATCATTATTTAATGTTGTTGTTGTTGTTGCTGGCGTTGTCGTAGCAGGTGTGGATGCCATGGCTGACATTTGCAACAACGTTGTAGCTGCTATTAATTCTGTTATTGTGGTTGCAGCAACAGCCATTGAGTCAGCTGCTTTTGCTGCTGCAGCTGCTGATGATGATGCTGCTGCTGATGATGATGACGACATTGTAGTTGTTGAGATAGTTGATATGATTTTATCATTACCATCATCATTATTGTTGTTATTGTTGGCTGCAATTGTAGATGTCTTTCTTCTTTTTGTCTTTAAAACATTAGCATCATGGAAGTTAATGCTACAGCTATTAAGACTATTACTATTACTACAACAACTACTACTACTGCTATTATTATTATTATTATCATTATTATAATTTTTATCAATGAAATTATAATTAGAACTATTGATATAAGCAATATTTTTTGGGTTATCTTTAAGCATATCACCCTCTTTAGCAGATTTAGTATCAAAGCCATTATTGCTAATGGCACTTACACTGTTTTTGTTAGTATTGTCTATCTTACTCTTATCATCATCATCATCATTATTATTATTGTTGACAATGGTAGATAATGATGAAGATGACGTTGATGGTCTATTCATATGGGTTGATGAGTGAATCTGAAATGATTTAAAATCATTATCATCCTAGTCAATAATTAACACCATACTTCATTTTTTAACATCATAATTTTGACAAACACACACACACGCGCGCGCACGCACGCACACACACACACACAGAGGGAGAGAGGGAGAGAGAGAGAGAGAGAGAGAGAGAGAGAGAGAGAGAGGAGAGAGAGAAAGAGTGATGGGTATGTGCTTGTATATGTATATATGTGTGCATTCATTTATCAGTAAATGTTTATCAAAATTTTATGAGAATCAATTGGAAATTGGATGGTTACTCATTCATTTCATGATAAATTATGACAAAATAATAGTCTATCATTAAGTGTTAGTGCAGTTATAATAAAGGATTGTCATCTGTGATAAGTTTTTAGTCATTGGAATTAGAATTGTCAGTTGCCATGAATTAATTAAGTTCACTGTTTAAAATCTACATCACCATCTACATCACAATTTCTATCACTTAATACAATTAAATTATCATCATTCTTATCATCACCTTAATTATATTATCATAATACTACTTTGAAACAAACAAAATCTTAGAAACGAAAGCTAAAAATAGAGAGAGAGAGAGAGAGGAGAGACAGAAAGAGAGAGAGAGAGAGAGAGAGAGAGAGAGAGAGAGAGAGAGAGAGAGAGAAGGATATGTGTTTATTTGTCTGTTAAAAAAAGTTAAAAATAAAACCTTATTAAAAGCCTTGTCCATGACTTTCTGCTTTACAGGCATTGAAACTTTGCTACCATTAACATTTGCCATAAGATCTTTCTTATCACCGCTATCATCAACCTTTTCATCATCATAATGATGCTTCTCAGAGGATGTCTTTGCATCAAACTTTGCAGTAAGGTCTTTAACAACTTGCTGCTCATCATATGCTTTTGCAGTATTAGTAGCAGTAGTTGTAGTTAAGTTTTGTTTGCTGTTGTTGTTGTTGTCACTATCTGATGTCGTTGTTGTGGTGGTGATTGTGTTGCTGTCATCAAAACTGTCATTGTTGTCAGCATTATTGATGTCATCCATGTTGATTTTAGCATTGTTAACTTTGGTGTTATCAGCAATGTTCATGTTTTTGCTGTTCTTGCTGTTCTTCCTGTTAGCGGTTTTGTTATCTTTAACGTTGTCAAGTTTTGATACCTTGGCCTTTCTTTTGATTCCAGTGCCAGAGGTGCGTTTTCTGTTGGGTTGTGGTTTTCCACTTGGTCTATCATGTAAAGCCTGGACAACCACATTAGTACTGCTATTGCTAAATTGTTGTAACTGCTGTTGTTGTTGATGTAACTGTTGTTGATGTGAAAGTTGTTGATGTTGCAGTTGATGTAATTGTTGTGGATTATAATGTAACTGTTGTTGTTGTTGCTGCTGTTGCGGTACTTGCTTCGGTTGTATATTCTTACCGCGAACTAACAATGATTGTTGCTGCTGATGTAGTCGGGGTAACATAGGGCTCAACATTTTCACAGCTTTATCATCCCCACCATCATCGATGTTACTGATACTACTATTATTAATACTTGTATTGTTACTAGCTTCATGGTTGGAGTTATATGGCAAAAAATACTGTGTAGAGATGTTGTGGAAGGGTTGACTGAATGACATCTTTCCAGGTGAGAATGACACAGTTGGAAATATGGCAGATCCCATGGAGTACTGCCTGTAGAAATGCTGCTGCTGTTGATTATTGTACTGTAGTGAGGGAGGCTGCAGGCTAAAATGTGGCTGCTGCTGCTGAGTGGAAGAGCTGAAGAGAATTGTCTGCGTTGGATTCTGTGCGTGAAGTTGGTAGGAATTCAAAGACGGTTGTTGGAGGTGACCGCCGGGAACGATGTTGATCTTGGATTGATCAATAACACCACGATTGTTCATGTTGTTGTTGTTGCTGCTGCTGTTGTTGTTGCCTTGGTTACTGCTGTTGTATGCGAACATGTTTGTGCTGGGGTAGGCAAACCTAGCGTCTTGAATGTACGGAAATGACGGAAATCCACTCCCATGGGGTACAATTTGTTGTTGGTGAGGGTGGTGGAGTACGTTTTGAGATTGATGTAACATGGGTGGAGATGATGAAGATAATAAAGATGATGGTGTTGAGTTTGATGGGTTCAGATGAGGCCCTTGAAATGAAGAGGGTCTGGCAAAACAAATTTGTCCTGGAACGTGGGGAAAAATTGTAGCAACTACAGCTGCTGTAGCTTTACCAGCTGTTAGTTGCTGCTGCTGTTGTTGTTGTTTTGGTGACTGGTTTTGTTGCTGCTGTTGTTGGCGTCTATGCAATTTAGATGATGACGGTGCGTTAGTTTTTGAAGTTGATGCAGTTGTTGTTGTTGCTGCTGCTGCCATTGTGGCGTTCTGATGCTGTGATGGAAGGATTACCTGATATGTAGTTGCTGTTTTATTGCTACTGCTGTTGTTGTTTGGTGGAGAATTTGTTGTTAATGCGCTCTGGTTTTTCCAAGGTGTTATTTTTGTGAACTGCTTGCGACCATTTGATTTCGAAGGTTTATTAGAACATGAAGTTGCTACGGATGATGATGATAAAGATGATGAAGGTTGTGATGTATATGGTGATCTAGTCACCGACTCACTGGCAGTAGCAGTGCTTGTGTTGTTACCCTGTTTGCTAACATTGATAAAGTTGGGTGGAAAATTAGTGGAAGGATGGAAGGAAAGATCAGAAGTGGATGACGATGACAAATTTAAAATGGACTGAACATTACTATCAATTGCTGGTAAGAACTGTGATAGCCCTGCCAATGATAGTGATATTTGAACTGGTAATGATGTAGATGGCTGAGTAGAATTCAGAGGGCAGACGTTTGCCTCGTGTCGTTTCTCAGGTGCACGATCAATTGTTGATTTATTTTTAGAACCTTTTAACTTTGGACTGACTCTTGGTATCCTCTTTTGATCTGCTGAATATGCAGCTAATATGACTTGAGCCTTCAAACTAGCCACACGTGTAGATGTTTTTTTGATGGCTCCTGATGTTGAAACCTTTGGTACCTTGCTCTTATCTATGACTGGCCTCTTGGATTTAGTAACGCATTTGATATTTCTAATCGACTTGACGGAGTTTACCCTTGTAGTTGATTGGATACTGTTGCCAGATGAAGTGGTGGAGTAGTTTGTTTTAGACATTGGAGGCTTATTGGCATTTTTTGCATCCTCTGTGGTCTGAGATGAGGCAGACAATGATATAGTTGATGATGAAGATGATGGTGACGACGACAAGGAGGAACACGAAGATGAGGACAATAACATTTTTCGTTTAAGTCTGGCTTCGTTTGACGTTTTTACGACAGATGTCATTGCCGTTGTTGAAATTGAGGATGAATTGAAGAGATTTTTCTTCACTTTTTCAACCTTACTCAAAGTGATTGAATTCTCACCAATGCATTTCTTCTGAGATGGTGTAAAATTTTTGCTGGGAACTAGATGAGTAGACAAAACATCAGGTCGAAGTACACAAACCATACCATTATCACCAACTTTATCATTACTGTCCTCATCATCATCATCATCTTCATAATTAATTTTTTTATTAACAATTCTTTTGGCTCTAACCTTACTTTCACTAACTTTCACTAACTTTTTCGATAGTGATGAGGATGTTGTCTGACGACTTTCAAAAACAATTGGACTACAACTGACATCAGCAAACTTTTTATTCTTTTCATTTGATTTAATTGGGGAACTTTTTGAAGCACTGTTGGGAGTATGGATAGTATTAGTGGTGCTAGTAGTAATTTCATTACTACCATTTAACATTGGTATAGTCTCAGTACTTGATGTTAGTGAAGTGTCAGCTACACCACCTAGTTTCTTATCTGATAATTTTTGTTTCTTAGCAGTGGTTTCATCCTTATCTAGCATGGCATTCAAGATGGCCCCAGCATTCAAGCTGGCTGTCCTTCTAACTCTCTCACATTGTAAATTTTCCTTTATAACTAATTGATCTCCAGAACCTTTCTTTTTTCTAACTTTTACAGGTTTCTTGATGTTTTTAATGGCTAGACTAGTTTTATTTTTGGCAAAAGATTCTTTTTTCGGAGTCGGTTTTCTAAGGTGTGTTGACTGACTAGAGTTAGGACTGCATGAGCTATGTGAAGTTGGCTCACTCAACTGATCTGATTTGCGCCCCCCACCAAACGACATGCTATATTTGAAATTGCTGAAGTAGTTGTCATCATATAATACAGCAATTTCTGATTCCTTGTATGAATGCACTGACGTTGAAGCTCGTCTTTTACCTATATTGTGCCGTTTCTTGTACATGATTTAGTGAATCTGATTATCTGGCAGAATTTTCTCAAACAAATCCAAAGAAAATCAAAATGATAATACTGAAAATTATATATCTGCTGAACTAGTTTTCTGTTACATTAATTAATTGGAATCAGATGATTCCAGCTAAAAAAAATTTATTTAATCAGTTAATTATAATAAAATAAATATAAAAAATTTCAATTTTCAATCAAGCCATTGGATTAAAAAATTGATTAAAGATTGAATATTAAATTAAAATTAAATTAATTAAATTAAAATTTAAAGTAAACAAAAATATTAAGAATGGATTTGTTGTACAGAAAAAAAGATAAAATCGAAACATACACCATTACAACTGCGACACTAATTTTCGATTGATTAGGACCGAATTAGGACAAATTAGTTCTTCTTACGTACACAGTAGGTAAACCAAACATCAAAAAACTAAATTAGCATATCGATCAATACATACATTTTATCTGCGCGTAGCTATCATTCAAGAAATAAACAACGATGATAAAAATAATTTTAAATTAAAAAAATAGATTTATGGGTTAATACTCCGAAAATTTTGAGAAATAAAAACCGAATTAGGCGCATATTAAACGCAATAAACGGGATATAAATAGGAGAAATAATTCATTTTAATCCAACGACATCATAGAGCATCTTTAGGTGTCACTAATAGCGAAACTTTTCGATGTCTATTAATTTAAGCCTTCGTTAGACATTACAATTGTTTTCTTATATTAAAATTTAAAAATTTTTGTGAATATTACGATAAAAAATTGTTAAATTTATAAAATTGTTTTTAAAAACGAATAATAATTTTGTTTGTAACTAAAAATGATTAGAGTTGAGTGTATTTAAATAGAAACGATCTGAGTAGTTTTATTCCAATTCTTACCCAAACACTGCTTTTAAACACACATACACACCTATACATGTATGTGTTAAGTTCTTATACTTAAATTAACAAAATATCTATATTTAATCTGGCTTAAAATACTTTTTGTTTACAATTTGCTATCAATTTCTGGACCCATTGTTTAACTTTATTAAATTATTCCAATACCATGTACGCCTGTCAGAAAAAAGACCATTTTTAATATTTAGCGAGATAATCCATTAATTTCTATTTATATCCGTTGAATGTCTTCTGTATAGTCGTTCCATCTTTCTACATCATCGTTTGGCGCGCAAGCAGTCTTCATAAATACTCTAAAATAATAGAAAAAGTTGTTTTTAATCAACTCTCATCCTATTTAGACTTTAACTCTTTGCTACCTGTATCTCAATCTGGTTTCAGACCTGCTCACAGTACTGAAACTTCTTTACTTAAAATACACAATGATATCCTTCTCTCTAGTGACAATAGTAATCTTACTCTTCTTCTTGCTCTTGACTTTTCTTCAGCTTTTGATACTGTTGACCATACTATTCTCTTGAGACTGCTGCATCTTTCTTTTAATATTACTGATTCTTGTCTATCTTGGTTTTCTTCTTATCTCTGTAATCGTTTTTCTTCTGTTGTTCTCAATAATTCTACTTCTAACTCCTCTACTCTTACTTTCGGGGTACCTCAGGGTTCTATCCTTGGCCCTCTTCTATTTATACTCTATACTTCTGAACTACCTCGTATTATTAATAACTTTTCTTTCTCTAGTCAACTATATGCTGATGATTCTTATATTTATACTTCTTTTCCTCCATCTAATCTCAATAGTGTTCTTCATAATTTATCTCTATGTCTTTCTTCGATTATCGCTTGGTCTGATTCTATGTGTCTTAAACTTAATCCTTCTAAGTTTGAATTAATTTGTTTTAATAAATCTAAACACTCAATTACTATTCCTCCTATTATCTTACCTGATTCTAAAACTCTTGATGTCTCTCATAAGTTTCGTAGTCTAGGTTTTATCTTTGATTCTACTATGTCTCTCTCTTCTCAGATTAATAGTGTTGCTAGAAGTTCTTACTTTCATCTACGTAGAATAAAAAAACTTTTGCCTTTTCTTGATGATCCTACTCTTCTCCTTCTTGTTACTTCGTTAGTCTTATCTAGGATTGATTATTGTAACTCGCTCTACTATGGTCTTCCTGACTCTATACTCTATCCTTTCAGTAAAGCTTTTAACTCTGCTGCTCGTCTAGTTGCTCGTGCCCCTTTCTTTTCTCATATATCTCCATATCTTGTTCTCTTGCACTGGCTACCTATAAAATATAGAATAATTTTTAAAATTTGCACGTTCATGTATAAGTCTCAATCTAAATTATTTCCTAAGTACTTATCAGATATATTAATTGAACCTAAACGCCCCGGTTTACGATCGTCTTCTTCTTCTCGCTTTTTCTTAACTCGTGTTAAACACTCTTTTGCCAAATCTGCTTTTGCTTTTTCTGGTCCTTTTCTCTGGAACTCTCTACCTACTTCTCTAACTATTTCTCCATCACTTGCGAAGTTCAGAGCGGATCTCAAGACCCATCTGTTTTCAAAATTCATTGAGGAGCGCTGTTGAACATCGCGGAAATAGCGCTTTATAAGCTAATTGATTGATTGATTGATTGATTGATTGATTGATTCATCAAACCATGGAGCCGCCCGCTCACCTCTGTCAAGGGTCACCCTTTTATAGGCACCAGCCTGTTAATGTCTTTAACTCATTATTGGAAATTTTTAACTCAACATCGACATCATTGCTCTGACAAGAACCAGACAGTGGACAATTTAAAACTGCTTCAACAAATCTATCTTCATCAATATTTTTCCATGATCTAACAATCGTTGTGTTGTTATACGACGTGGTTTGGCAAGGCTACTGCTTCAATCGTTATTTGACTGTGCTCAGAGAAAACTCCATGAGGAAAAACCGTAGTACTAATAATAGCCTATATTTATAATTGCATATATATATATATATATGTATGTATGTATGTGTATATATGTATATATATATATATATATATATATATATATATATATATATATATATATATTTAAGCAGTAGCCTTGCCTATATATATATATATATATAGGCTCTATATATATATATATATATATATATATATAGGCTGCAAAAAGAAAATAATTGATGCAATATTTGATAAAATCCACAGAATTTTTAACTTTTGAAAGTTTACGATTAAGCTTTTCAATATTTCTAACAGTAATCTTATACGAAACGTAACGGCAATACGGCAACCATATATACACATTGGTTAGTTTCATTATTCTAATTATATGGTTTCAGCCAACCAGCCAGACTCATAAACAGTATTTTGGTGTTTAGTTGTACACTCCGCTCACACTGTACACTCGTTTGTTTACTTTTAAAACGATTTTTGTTATGAAATTCTTTCCAATTTGAGTAATTAATTATTTTAATATCAGTTATTTTTCAAATTATTTATTTTTTAAACAATTTTAATTAGGTTTGTTGAAATAATATTATAAAATGGAGATCACTCGAGAGAGTAAGATTTTGGCATTTTCTCTTTTAATTTTTCTTTATTTTTTATTTTAGTTTTAGCAGAGAATCATGCTGTTTTCGTTTTTTTAATTTAAATAACTAATTTAATTATTTTAATTAGTAAATTTTAATAATTTTAGACTTTGAAAATGATTTCAATCTGATCAAAAGTTCCATTGAACGTGCATCATTCATTACAATTGACACTGAATTTACTGGTATGTTTTTTTTGCCATGCCTGGTTATGTTTAATTAATTAATTAATATTTAATTATTAATTAATATTAAACTATTAATTACTAAATTGTAGTAAGTAGTCTATTAATTAGTTACTAGTTACTATTGATGGGCATGTATTTCAGTTAGTACAAATAAAAATAACCATATAATATTGGCATATTATGATTTTACAGTACCATGAATAGCACTACCTGATTACTAACTAAATTCTACATCGATATATTTTACTTAAACTGTTAAAGCCCCATCTGTTATTGAAAATCGACATTAGCAACATAGCGTTTGTTTCACTGGTTCTTTCACTAATTTTAGGCTTGGATGATGGCAGCCATGATTACATCACCAGTTTTGATACACCCGAGGAAAGATACAAGAAATTATTAAAGGTTATTTTTATTATTATTATAATAATATTATTATTATTGTTATTGTTATTATTATTTAGCCGGCCAAAGAATTCCTAATAATACAGTTTGGAATAAGTGCTTTCATTAAAAAGTCTGAAAAATATGAGTTAGTGACTTACTTACTAATTTGAGCTTTCTTAGGATAATGATAATGATGAGGATATTTTTGTTATCATTATTATAATGATATGTGCCTGTGTGCGTGCGTGTGTGTGTGAATAATTTTTCATATTATATAGATACGAGGTAGAGTCCTATAGCTTCTATCTATTTCCTCAATCTTCCAAATTGCTACCGGACGTTGTTTTCTCTTGCCAGGTTGTGATGATGATGATAGTGGTGATGATGATGGTGATGATTATGGTGATGATGATGATGATTGCAGTGATGGTGGTGACTGTAATGATGATAGTGATGATGGTGATGCTTGTGGGGGTGA
The DNA here is from genome assembly GCF_000326865.2 of Helobdella robusta. Lineage (NCBI taxonomy): Eukaryota > Metazoa > Annelida > Clitellata > Rhynchobdellida > Glossiphoniidae > Helobdella > Helobdella robusta. The sequence continues at coordinate 489,371 of NW_008704981.1, read as the reverse complement.
TCGTGATAATGGTGATGATGATGATGAAAGTGATGCTAATGATGGTGACTGTGATGATGTTGTTTATGATTATGATTGTATTAGAATTGTAATTATAATTATGACCATAATTTTAATTAATTATAATTATATCACAATCATTTTATCATTCAGAGTTCCTCGCTGAGCTTTCTGGTATCAAGAGGCATGGATTTTGGGAAAGTTATAAATAAAGGTGCTTTTTGAGTTTGTGAATGAGTGAGCGACTGAATGAATGAATATAGGAGTGAGGAAATGAGTGAAAGAATGAATGTAGAATTGGATGAATGAGTGAATGAATGAGTGAATGAATGAGTGAGTGAACGAATGTAGGAATGACAAATGAAGGAGCAATCAGCAGAAAATTATTGAATGAATGAAAGTGAGTGAATGAATAAACGATCAAATAAATGAATGAATATGAATGAAAGAATGACCGAAATTGCAATCATTCACTTGAGTGAAGGAATGAATGGGTGATTCGGTGACTGAACAAACCTTTGCAGACTTCATAATCGGTAATGTTTGTTGAAGGTTAAATGAACGATCGAACGAACAAATGAATGAATGAATGAAAAAATTAATGAAAAAATGAATAAATGAGTGAGTGAATGAATGAATGATAGATTGAATAAAAAAAATGATATATTTTTCTCAGGTGTTTCCTACATATCGTTTGAAAACGAGAAAAAACTTCTTGAAACGCTGGCCATGAAATACGAGAACAACAACAAGAACAACAGCACCCCGCAACAACACAGCCAATCGTTGACTAGTAGAGGCAATAATTTGTTGTCGCCACCGTCAACGCCACAGTCGTTAACAGCCGTTCCCGTGCTACAGCAAAGTTTTATTGATAGACAATTGTTCGTTCTACTTCGTTTTATTAGATGGGTGATTGATTGATTGGTTGGTTGATTGATTGATTGGTTGGTTGGTTGATTGATTGATTGGTTGGTTGATTGATTGGTTGGTTGGTTGATTGATTGATTGATTGATTGATCATAATTCTTTATTGTCACTGCCTTCTTCCTAATTTTCCTCACCGTCACCATTGACGCCATCGTCGTCATCTTCTGCAGGAAAAGCGTGGAGTCATTTCTGTCGGCCACGTCGTCGTCATCGTTGCAATTGACGTCACCAGTGACGTCACCGTCGTCATCATCGGTGACGTCATCAACATCATCGTCATTCTTTGCTGATGAGTGGATGACCTTAGAGCCATGCAGCGCGTTCTCCAGAAAGTTGCTCTACGAACAACTGAACTTGCGGTGCGTGTGTTTGTTTGTTTGCGTGTGTGCGTGTGTTTGTTTGTTTATTTATTTGCGTGTATGTGTGTTTGTGCGTGTGTTTGTTTGCCTGTTCGTGTGTTTGTTTGTTTGTGTGTATGCGCGTATGAGTGTTCAAAGCATGATAGTTTAAGTAGTTTCTATTCAGCAAAGTCTTCATACGAACTAGATCGTTTTCATTCAAGTTATGCTTGATTAAATGCAACCGCCCTACCATCTGGGCTATTGGGTTTTGAGATGTAACAACAAAAATGTTAAAATTACTACTACTGCTTCTGCTGCTGCTACTACTACTATTACTATTACTACTAATACTGCTACTAACTACTACCAACACCACCACCACCACTACTACTACTACTACTACTACTACTACTACTACTACTACTACTACTACTACTACTACCACTACTACCACTACAATTAATAATAAAAATTAAAACATTATTCCAGATTCCCGGATCGTCTGTATCTAGAGACGATAGCGCATAGAGGTCAGGGTAGCAGCTCTGGTTGCTTGAAAGTGGTCAAGATTCAAAATGCTGAGCACCGGAAGTGTCTCGAGATGAAGAAACAAAAGGCCGAATATGTGAGGCATTCTGTGTTGTTGGCTGTGCCTTTTTTCTCTATGTTTTGTTTATTCTTTGTCTATGTGATATCGATTTTTTGTCTATTTTGTTGTCGTTGTTGTAGTTGCTCACTTGTCTGTGTTGTTGTCTGTGTTGTTTTCTGTGTTGTTTTCTGTGTCGTTGACTGTGTTGTTGTCTGTGTTGTTGTCTGTGTTGTTGTCTGTGTTGTTGACTGTGTTGTTGTCTGTGTTGTTGTCTGAGTTGTTGATTGTGTTGTTGACTGTGTTGTTTTATACATACGTTCTGTCCATGTTTGTTTGTCATTTTGTTGTTTAACAGTTTAATGTAATAATAATAATAATAATAATAATAATTATTATTATTATTATTATAGTAATAATAATAATAATAATTATTATTATTATTATTATAGTAATAATAATAATAATAATTTCCAGGACGAGTTGACCAAAGCTGTCGGCTTCACAAAAGTCATCAAGTTACTCCATCAATCAGTAAGCAGTATAGTATTAGTAGTAGTAGTAGTAATAATAATAATAATAATAATAATAATAATAATAATAATAATAATAATAATAATAATAATAATAGTAATAATAATGATGATGATGATGATGATGATGATGATAATAATGATGATAATGATGATGATGAAGGGGATGATGACGATGATGATGATGATTATTTTTCTAGGATAAGCTAATAATAGGCCACAACATGTTGCTGGATGTCATGCATATCATTGGTCAGTTCTGGGTCGATCTGCCATTGGTTGGTATTTTTAGTAACAACAACAAAAACAATAATAATAATAATGATAATAATAATAATAATAATAACCATACAGGAGTATGAATCATTTAAAACTCTCACTCACCTACTCTTTCCTAGGTAAGATGATGATTGTGATGATGATGATTGATGATGATGATTGATGATTGTGGTGATGATGATGATGATTGTGATGATGATGATGATGATTGATGATTGTGATGATGATGATGATGATTGATGATTGTGATGATGATGATGATGATGATTGATGATTGTGATGATGATGATGATGATGATTGATGATTGTGATGATGATGATTGATGATTGTGATGATGATGATTGATGATTGTGATGATGATTGTGATGATGATTGTGATGATTGTGATGATGATTGTGATGATGATGATGATTGTGATGATGATTGTGATGATGGTGATGATTATTATTATTGTTATAGCAATATTATTATTATTATTATTATTATTATTATTATTATTATTATTATTATTGTTGTTGTTGTTGTTGTTGTTGTTATATCCAGACTTCTAGACACCAAGTACATGGCATCAACATCATTTTTCAAGGTTTGCTGATTGGTTGGCTGATTGATTGAATGATTGAATAAAAATTGATTAATTAATGGATTGATTGAATGATTGACTAAAAATTGATTAATTAATAGATTGATTGATTAATAGATTGATTGATTGATTGACTGATTGATTAATTATTGATTGATCTATTGGTTTATTATTAAATTTATTATTTTAAAATTCATATTTCATCAGACCGTCAGCTCAAATAGCAGTCTGGAAAGTTTGTACACGGATCTCAAAGCCTCATCGAAAATTCCCAAAGTTTCAATTGGTTAGAGTTTCAGTCAATCAATCAACCAGTCAACCAATCAATCACTCAGTCTATCAAACAATCAATTAACCAGCTGTTCGATCACTCAGTTGTTCAACCAAATGATTAATTAGTTAATCAATCAATCAATCAATCTATCCGTTCATCAATCAATCAATCAATCAACTAATCATTCCAGAGTCCCAGAGCAGTATCCAAACTTTGAGAAGTCAACAAATTACCATGACGCGTCGTACGATGCTTATGTCACTGGCTTGTGTTTCTTACACATGTATGCCTACATCGGTTGGTTTGTTGATTGGTTGGCCGAATGGCTGATTGATTGGTTGACTGGTTGGTTGACTAGTTGGTTGATTGGTTGATAGACCAATATTTTTATATTTTTTGACCAATTTTTTCTGATATTATCTTTTGATTGAAAAACTTTGTCTTGGTTTCATGATTGATTGGTTGGTTGATTGATTGATTGAATGATTGATTGAATGATTGATTGAATGATTGATTGATTGACAGATAGCATAGAGATGAACCTAACGATTGACGATAAGATAGGAACTTACGAGAACAAGCTGTACCTCATGCGAATAGTTGATGTGCCCTACATAAACCTCGTCGGAGTTGATTGTAAGTTAGCTGGTTCACTGGTTGGCTGGTTGGTTGGTTGGTTGGTTGGATAGTTGATTCATCCATCCATTCATCCATACATTCATTCATTCATTCATTCATCTATTCATTCACTAATTTACTAATTTAATTAACTAATGAATCAACTAATCACACAATCAATCAACTAATTATTATTTGATCATTCAATCAATCAGACCTTCAATCGATCAATCAGACAACTAACTAATCAATCAATCAACCAACCAATCAATTAATCAATCAATCAATCGATCGATCAACCAACCAATCACACAACCAACCATTAAAAGTGCCACTGTGTAGGGAGCACATGTTTCACGTAGAATTCCACAAAAATAAGAAGAAAACTGATCTGCAGAATCTCTTCCAACCATTTGGTTAAAAAAATTATTATTTTATTATTATTATTATTTATATAATTATTATTATTATTATTATTGCTTGTATTATTTTTGTTATCTATCGACTGTTATACACAAGTTAATATACAGAAAGAAAAAGTTAATTAATACGTTATTTAATATGCATACATGTTAATTTAATATTATTAGACAGCATTAATTAATATGCAGATATGTTAATTTATTATAATTAGGCAATGTTAATTAATATGCAGATATGTTAATTTATTATAATTAGGCAATATTAATTAACACGCAGATACGTTAATTTATTATAATTAGGTAATGTTAATTATATGCAGATATGTTAATTTATTACAATTAGGCAGCGTGCTTGTCAGTCTGATAGACGACCAATCAGCTCTCATCAGCCTTAACGACAAGGAGCAGTCAGTTAATGGTTGGTTTGTTTTTGGATGTTATTGGAAAGTGGCTTGCTCTCGAGCGTTTTTGTGACTCGGGAAGTCATTTTGTGGGCGACAGACGCCGTGTTTTGTGGCAGTCACTAATCTATATTAATTGCTTTTTTTTGAGTAATTAATTAATTAGGTAATTGGTTATTAGTTATATTATTATTGTTTTTGTTAATTCATCAATATAATTTTTTTCATCAATTCATTCTTTTTATTTTCAATAAAAAAAAAGTGAAGAAACAGCTTGCAGCCTGTAGAAGCCAGTGGTTCCGCTTGCAGTCCTACGCTGACTGGTACAACAGTAGCGTTAAAAATAAAAATAATAATAATAATGATAATAATAATAAATTAAAAGTGGCGGGAAATGACGAGGTTCAAGTCGGAAGCGCCTTCAAGAGGAAGTTTAATGTTGATCATTTTAATGGGTTGGTTGGTTGATTGATTGATTGATTGTTTGATTGATCGATCTATTGATCGATTGATCGATTGATTGATTGATTGATTGATTGATTGATTGATTGATTGATTGATTGATTGATTGATTGATTGATTGATTGATTGCTGGCTTCCTCTTTATTTCTTTGTTTCGTGATTTTTTCATCACATCTGATGCACAATATGACGAACTTTTCATTTGCTTCAATCAGTAAAAAAGTTAACGCAAAGAAGAGGATCAAAATGACTGCAGTGACGTCATCATCGTCGACTACTACTTTAAACAAAACGACTGCTGTGGTAATGGCGACAAAACCATCAACAACAACAACATCCTTAGCACCCCCGCCACCACTAATAACGTCACTGATTACGTCATCAGTGTCAGCTGAACCAACGACACTAAATGTTCATGCCATGTTTGAAATCCCAGATTGGAAATGATGGGATACCAATTAAGATATAATTGAGTGGCTGATTGATGGATTGATTAGTTGATTAGTTGATTGATTGATTGGTTGATTGATTGATTGATTGATTGATTGATTGATTGATTGATTGATTGATTGATTGATTGATTGATTGATTGATTGATTGATTGATTGATTGATTGATTGATTGATTGATTGATTGATTGATTGATTGATTGATTGATGTTTTTATATTTGAAAGTGACTAATGCTTGTGTTTCATTGAATTTAAATATTTAACTGCTAGTAGCTTATTGACTGAATGTTGGTTTGAAATGGATGAATCACTGAATAAATAAATGGATGAATGAATCAATGAGTGAAGGAGTGAATGAATGAATGAATAAATAGATAAATCAATCAATCAATCAATCAATCAATGAACGAATGATAGAATATATGTCTTCTGTATATTAAATTATTTATCAACTATTTATTATACAACAACGCAAATTTTTATTTATTATCATTCGTTTGACTTTTTGTTATTTTTAATAAAAATAATAATAACAATAATAATAATATTAATATTATTATTTTATTTTGAAGTTTAATAAAATATATTATTAAAGCCAAAAAATTGAAATAAATATTGAAAAAAATTGATGTTTTCTTTTTCGTTATTTCTTTCGTTTAAATTTTGTAAAAGTACTTTCAAACTTTACATACATACACTTACTACAAACTACGATGTTTTTTAAAATGGGATGGATAATTTGTTATGAATTCAAATAATGTTAATTATAATAATAATTCTGATTAGTTATAATAATTAATTATAATAATTATTTATAATAATTCAAATTTAATAATTCAAACTACTACAAACTACGATGTTTTTTTAAATGGGATGGATAATTTCTTATGAAATCGTTGGAGGAAATGACGTCATGCTAGCAGTAGTTATTTAACTGTATAGTAGTGAATTAGCCGGTATAAAGGTTATATTCGATTCCTATATTAATAAATTTTACCAAATATCAAATGCACACAGACTGACTGACTGATTTATTAATGGTTGGTTAGATGGGTGGTTGGTTGATTGCTTAGTATCAATGCAGTATTAATACTTATTCAACGAGTTCGTATACTTACACCCACCTACTTACATTACTTATACTTACACGCACAGGCAAACATATGCACACATGCATGAACACCGACACACACACACACACACACATTTGCACATACATGACGATCATGATCTAACAGTACACCAAAGGAAGGAACTGACCTTGACATTTAAAAATAAGTATTCTTCCATTTTAATTCATTACGCTGCTGCAAAGCTGGTTCATTGTTTTTTCTTACATTCTCTGCTTCTGTTAGCGCAGGATGGTTAAACAACATAGGTAGGATAGGGATTGAGCTGAGCCAATCGACCATAGGTAAATTAGAGACTGAGCTGAGCCAACTGAACATAGGTAAGTTAGAAACTGAGCTGAGCCAATTGAACATAGGTAAGTTAGGAACTGAGCTGAGCCAATTGAACATAGGTAAGTTAGGAACTGAGCTGAGCCAATTGAACATAGGTAAGTTAGAAACTGAGCTGAGCCAATTGAACGTAGGTAAGATAGAAACTGAGCTGAGCCAATTTAGGTAAGATAGGAACTGAGCTGAGCCAATTGAAAGTAGGTAAGATAAGAACAAAGCTAATTTACGGCCCTGAGTCCTGGAAAATTTCTAAAAAAATGGAAAAAAGATTAACGCTGTTGATATGAAAAGAGGAAATTACTAAAGGGAATCCGACGGGGGCAGTTAAAGTTTTTTTGTCACACACATCATGCAGAAGGAAAGAATGGAAAATTTAACAACTATCGGAAAGATTGCAGGAAAAAGAGATCACGACCAACAACGAATAACATTCCTGAAATCCTCGTGTCACTTGTTGAATATCACCACATTTCAACTCTTACAAAGTGTTAAAGGTCGGGTTTTGTGGAGGTTGATGGTCACCAATGTCCCGAAAGGATAAGGTCAATGTGCTCAAAGGCATAAAAATTTTTATGATCCACAATGAATGAATACAGGGTGGCCTGGCAATTTTATACTCTAATTGGCATGTTGCAAAAGTTTGGATAATTTCAAATTTCTCACATCGAACTATTCTGGTCGACGTTTTATCCGTTGCCAAGGAAGCTGAATTAGCACCTTTATTAACTTTATTTTATCTACTTTTAAAAATTTTAATTCAATTTAAAATTGTTCAATTGAAGCGTTCAAAGATAATTTTTTTAAGTTATACATTTTGGTTGTATTTTTAATCTATATATTTTCATTCTCCATTACTAGTATTCTTCGCATTTTTCAACTTTTTCAATTTATATCGGTATTAATTAAAAAATGGAAAAAAGTCTTTCGGAAGATAATAATAACAATAATAATATTAATAATGATAATAATAATAACAATAACGATAATAATAATAATATCCACAGTAACATGGAATCAAGGTAACCAGCCAACAGCGTTATTATGGCTTATAGCATATAATATAATGAATATATAATTTTTTCAAAATATCTTGTTTTGCTATTATTATGATTTTAATTATTATTAATGTTACAATCACAAATAATAATATTATTATTATTTATTCATTTTTTATAATTATTATTAAATTTTTTAGTTTCGAAATTCTGATGAAGAAGCATCTTGAAGAGGTTGAGAAGCAGAAACAAATGAACAAAATTCTTCAAGAGCAAGTTATCAAATCTGGAAAGAATGCTGAATCGTAATTTATTATGATTTAATATAATTTAATATAGTATAATATATTTTAATATAATTTATTACAATTCATTATAGTTCTTTTATTAATTTTTGACGTTATTATTGGTTTTTTCCCTATTAATATTATTTATTATTATTACGTCAGAACACGACGCATGTAACAATTGTGTTTACGACGCACACATACACACACTCACACATACACGCAAACACACACACACACACACACGCAAACACACGAGCACACATGATGTTATTAGATGATGTTATTTTTGCCATTTCAGAAAACGCTTAGACTTTCAAAAGACAAAAAATAGCGCTTTTAAGGTTAAATAAATTTTTATTTTTTCATTTACTGACTCATATTTGCACACACACGCACACACACACGCATGCACACATATGCACGCATACACACACACAAATACATACGCCCGTAGGTAAGATACGTGAAATTTTCCGAACCACAAGATATACAAAACATCAACGACAATTATTACATTGACGATGGTGACAACAATTACGACAGCATCAACAACAACTTCAACGCCAATAACAACAATGACACTAATAACACCAACGTTAACAAAGACTTGAAGACTGCAATTATGGCCAACAACAACATTAACAAAATCAACACAAACAACAACAACAATTTCGACAAGAGAATATTTTCTCACCGCTACTCAAAAGACTTCCTAACCAAAACCAACCCAACGAAATTTTCATCAATCCAACAACAACAGCAGCAGCAGCAACAACAACAACAACAACAACAACAAAACAACAAAAACACAACAACAAACGAATTAGATTATTTGAAGGTTCTTTGTTTGACGTACGAAAGTGAGATTGATGACGTTAGCGTTCAATTAAAATTCGTCCAATCCGAGTTAGAAGCAAAGAACAAGTTGCTAGAAGAAAATGAAAGTAATATTAGTTATCTTTGGTAACATTTTTTGATATTTTTATATCTTTGGAATTCAAAAACCACTTTTCACAGTTTTTGGATTCGATCGATTTAACTAAATGGACGATTGAGTAAATGATTGAATGGTAGATTTATTGAAAAATGAAAAAAATGTGGAATGAATGAATTGATGAATGAATGGATGGATGAATGAACGAATGCTCATTTACAGTTGACATAAAACTGATGTCCAAAGACATAAAAGAGTTGGAGAGTATTATGGAAAGCTTGAGGAAAGAAAAACAGGCCGTAGAAAACAGTTTTCAAGAAGTTTCTCTGGAAAACCGGAAATTGAGAGATGATTTGAGAATGTCTGAAAGTTCGATGGAAAAATTGAAAAGCGAATGCGAAGAAAATATTAAAAGCATCACATTAAAATTAGAAGGTTATGAGGATGATGATGAAGACGATGACGCTGATGATGATGACGACGATGATGATGATGACGACGACGATGACGATACATATACTTTTTATTTTCAATTCTGATTTCCTGAAAAAACTTTTTTGTAATGAGAAAATGTTCTAAGTTAATTATTTACTCTGTTTAGCGAACGTTTTGTGACATGTTTGTTTGAAAAAAAATTTAATTAACGAACGGACTAACGAACGAACAAACAAATGACTGAATAGTAGAAAATAGAATTAAATGAATGAACAAATGAATGAATGAATAAAAAAAATAGCTACCTCAGAAAAGCTGAACGAATGTACGAAAGTTTTAAAGTCGCAACAATTAACCGAGGAAAATAGTTAGTTGTTATTACTATTATTAATATAATAATAATAATTAATAATAATAATTATTATTATTATTAATAATAATATATTTAATAATAATATTAATTATTAATCGATTTGGATTCGATTTTTAATTAAATTTTATTAAATTATTAATAATAATATAATTAATAATAATTATACACGCACGCATGCACACACACACAGACAACAAAATGATAGAGAGATTGAAAAAACAGTTGGAAGAGAATGAAAGAGTGAAAGATGAATGGACGCAGAGGAAGAATGAAGCCGATAAATTAAATCAAAATTTGGAAAAGGTTATGGTGGTAATTATAACAACAACAACAACAACAACAACAACAACAACAACAACAACAACAACAACAACAACAACAACAACAACAACAACAACAACAACAACAAACATATTATTATTACTATTAGTAGTAGTATTAGTAGTAATAGTAGTAGTAGTATTAGTAGTGGTAGTAGTAGTAGTAGTAGTAGTAAAAGTAGTAGTAGCAGCAGTAGTAGTAGAGTAGTAGTAGTAGTAGTAGTAGTATAGTAGTAGTAGTAGTAGTAATAGTAGTAGTAGCAGCAGCAGTAATAAATAATAACTAGAATAATAATAATTACAGAAAAACAGAATTTTGGAGAAACTGTTGAGCAAAGTGAAGCGTGAGTTCATAGACATGCTGATCGACGAGAAGACAAAAATATTTTTAAAAGTTACAAAAGTGAACCTAGATAACAACGAAAATAATAACAGTAACAACAACAACAAAAACAACAACAACAATAATAATAATAATTATAGTAACAGCAATTGCAATAATGAAAACATCAACGTTAATGATGATAATTGGGTCCTTGATGATATCGGCAAACAAACTCATCAATACTTTGCTCAAAATCAACAACATCAACCTCAACAAAATCAATTTCAACAACAACAAATACCACTACAACATTACCAACAACATCATCATCATCAACAACAACAACGTCAACAACTACCACTACAATCTCCAAACATTTTCCGCCAACAAGCTAGAGTACCATCTTTGTCTCAGCAGCAAAACAACAACAACAACTACAACGAAAATAGAAACAATAATGAATACAAAAACAACAATAACTATCTATTGACAATCAACAATGACGTCATCAATAACCGTAGAAACAACAACAACAATACCGACATCAACATTGCAACAAATAACGACACGAAAGTCACCAACGACAACAGTAACACCAACAGCAACAATAACAACTACAGCAGCGGAAACATCAACGACTATGACGTCATCAACAACTACGACGTCATCAACAGGAATGACATCAACAGCAACAACAACAACAAC
>NW_008704981.1:470154-472654 GCF_000326865.2 Helobdella robusta | reverse complement strand
TGACTGATTGGTTGACTGATTGATACAGGTGATGATAGCAATAATCATGATCAGATAACCAACCGACCAACCTCAAACGTATGATCTAATCTGTGAACTGAAGCAGAATTAAGCGCGCTGTAAACCTGGTATTGATTGACGATAATGACGATGACGACGATGATGATGAAGACGACATCTTTTTAAAAATGATGATGATATCGTCTCCACAGCATCCATTATCATCATTGCCACCACCACAACCACCACCACCACAAACCTCAACGACGCCGTTGAAGTTGTTGAGCTCCTGAAAGACGATTAGCAGCTCCAAGACGCGACAGACGACGGCCACACGTTCCTCAAAGTTCTCGGCTTCAACTATGCACTTTTCCAACCAGAATGTAAACTGGTGTCGTGTGGTGTGGTGAAGTCATTTTAGTACGAATATAACGACAATGATCATTTGTGACGATATGATATATGATATAACAAGACATAACGCATGATATATGATGTGATATATAATATTACATGATATATGATATGATATGATATCCACCATCCTAATTCACATAACCGTGATCATCGTCATCCCACTGGCGTCATCCTCATTATCATAAATGAATGACGTCACCGTCGTCGCTCAACGCATAATGAATGACGTCATCGTCGCCACCAACCTTAGTCGTGTGGTGAATCATTTTGAGTAGGTTCGGTGACGTCAGATGTTTCTCCTTCTTCATCCAGACGGCGCCCACCATTTCGGAGGATTTAATTTTTTGGAAAATTTCAAATTCAAGTAAAGTTACCTGGCGGGCGATTTCTATAGGGTGGAGCTGCATTTGTTGGGTGTGGTTGTTGTGGTTGTGGCTGTTGTGGGAGTGATGTGGCTGTTGTGGTTGTTGTGGCCGTTGCGGTTGTTGTGGCTGTCGTGTATGTGGTAGTAAATATTAATATGATTCTCAGCACATGGAATTGCCGTCGTAATATCATCTCACCAACATCATCATCAGCATCATCACCAACCAACGTCATCATTATCATCATCATCACCAACCAACATCATCATCAACACCGTCATCATCATCAGCATCACCAACATTCATAAGATCATAATCAGTAGGAATCTTTGATATGTGCCATTCAGCCATTGGTGGCTTCCTACTGAACGTTATCTGCTTCGGCTCGTTCGGGATCATGGAGAACTAGGTATTAACATAAATTAATTCGCATAAATTTACATAATTTCGCATAAATTAGCATAAATTAAAAAGTAACCAGTGAAAGAATGGATGAAATGATGAAAGAACGAACAATGAACGAAAAAATGGATGAAAGAACGAACGAACGGATGAATGAACAAACAAACGAACAAACAAATAAATAAGCAAACAAACAAACAAACAAAAAACAGACAAACAAACGTATGACCAAATAAATAACTAAGAAAATAAACAAACAAATTATAATAAATAAAACAAACAAACAATCCAACCAACCAACAAACCAATAAACCAACCAATCAACCAACCAACCGACCGACCAACCGACCGACCAACTAACCAACCAACCAACCAATCAACCAACCAACCAACCAACCAACCAACCAACCAACCAACCAACCGATCAACCAACGAAAACACTACTCCCTCTTGTTAACCTTTCTATTCATAATCTTCAGAATGGTCTCGACCCATTTGATCAGAAGCTTACCCCTACCCCTTAATGACTCATTCACGAAATCCTTCACCTGACTCTGTAAGGGCTTGTTGTTCTCAAAGTCGTACCAATGATAGTCCACCCAGAGCCTTATCACGTTCAAGACTCTGTAATGTGTGTGTGTATGTGTGTGGTTTGTTTGTAATGAGTGTGCGTGTTGTGTGTGTGCGTGTTATGTGCGTGTGTGTATGTGTTTGTTTGATGAGTGGATGTAATGACTCCGTAATGAGTGTGTGTGTGTGCGTACGTCGTGTGTGTGTGTATGTTGTGTGTGCGTGTGTAAATGTGTGGTTTGTTTGTTGGGTGGGTGGGTGGTTGTAGAGCGATTGATTGATTGGTCGGTTGACTTATTGGTTGGCTGGTTGATTGGTTTGATTGACAAGTAGGTTGTTTTTCTGGCTGGTTGGCCGTACTCACTATAGTAATGATGATGATAGTAAAGGTAGTGATGATCATGATGCTGATAGTAAAGGTAGTGATGATCATGATGATGGTAGTAAAGGTAATGATGATGATCATGATGATCGAGAAGGTAGTAATGATAATGAGGACGACGAAGATGAAGATGACACCAGCGACAAAACTATGATTCCAGTGGCATGACAAAAATAACATGAACGTTAAGATTATGAGGAGAAGCGACACGAACTGACCTAAAAGAAATAGGCTTAATGAAATTATTCCGAAACTTCTTCAAACTCTCCCTATCTACATCCAGCAGGTTAGGTTCCGGTATGTTGAACGTGTTGGCCCGACCCAAAAACAATTCATTCATTCATTCATTCATTCATCATTCATC
>NW_008704981.1:467268-470104 GCF_000326865.2 Helobdella robusta | reverse complement strand
AATTTTTCGGGAGTAATAAACGTTCGGTAAGTTGTGAGAAAAGTTTTGATGAACTTCGGGTCAAAGTAGGAGTGGTAGGTTAGTCGCTCCACTAACTTCAATATCGTTCCACCTGTGCGTGTGTGTGCGTGTGTGTGCGTGTGTAGGGAGCGTGTGTATGTTTATTGTATTCATGAACAAATTAATTATGTCATTTATTTATTCATTCATCCGTTCGGTTATTCATTCTTTCTTTCAACCATTCGATCGATCAATAAATCAATCAACCAGCCAATCAACCAACCAGCCAATCAATCAATCAACCAGTCAACCAATCAACCAACCAATCAACCAACCAACCAACCAACCAACCAGTCAATCAATCAACCAACCAATCAATCAATCAACCAACCTTTAATGATGGGAATATCATTACTGTTGCCATTGTCGTATCCATTGTCCTCGAATAAAATATTATCTTCCGAGTCTTCTTCCGCAAATCTGTCATCATCATCATCGTCATCATCGTCGTCGTCATCCTCATCATCGTCATCATCCTCATCATTATCATCATCATCCTCATTATCATCATCATCGTCCTCATCATCATCATCGTCGTCATCGTCATCATCACAACCTGTATACATCGGGCGTCGGCATTTTTAGCGGTTGTTTCTTCTCTTCCTCCTTCAATTTCGTATCCAACCATCTCTCTAATGTACTCCTGCAGTGAATGAATGAATGAACGATTGAATGAATGAATAAATGAATGAATGAATGAATGAATTGATGAATAAATGAATGAATGAATGAGTGAGTGAGTGATTAAGTTAAGAATAACTGAATGATGAGCAGTCGTTTCAATCAGCAAATGAAGAAAGTTAAAAATGAAAGGAAGTACATGAATGAAAGAATGATTATGGAAATTATGGAACGACTAAATAATCAATCAATCAATCAATCAATCAATCAATCAATCAATCAATCAATCAATCAATCAATCAATCAATCAATCAATCAATCAATCAATCAATCAATCAATCAATCAATCAATCGATCGACCAACCAACCAACCAACCAACCAACCAACCAACCAACCAACCAACCAACCAACCAATCAATCAATCAATCAACCAATCAACCAACCAACCAATCAATCAATCAATCAATCAATCAATCAATCAATCAATAATCAACCAACCAACCAACCAACCTGTAAATAAGTGAAAAGAATACAGATAGCCAGTTTATTTTCTCATCAAGAGACTTAGCGATCAAGACCACTGTTGATTGTTGCTTGTGTTGAGATGATACTATCTCAAAAGCGTTCTTCAACTCTGATTGGTTGATTGATTGATTGGTTGATTGATTGATCGAATAAATGAATGATAACATAAAAAGAACAAGAAAATAAACCTTGAATAACAAATCATTTTATCATCAAATAAAGATAACACATCCCTAAAAATTACGTCACAAAACGCCCACCGAAAAACTCTCCCAAAAATATTCACCCACCCCAAAAAAATCCTACCCTTGAAACAACAAACACCACCCAATAACAACATCAACAACATCAACAACAACAGCAGCTACAACAACAAGGACAACAACATTGGCAGGCAGATGTTTTTGTTGATCCTATCACTACCACTCCCAACAACTACCTCACAAATCTCAATTTATGATCTCTCTCTCTCTCTCTCTCTCTCTCTCTCTCTCTCTCTCACTCCCTCTTTCTACCACAAAATCAATCACTACTACTATGGAATATTTAAATTAAATAACTAGGCACCTCGTCAGGCGATCTACAACAACAACATTAACAACATTAACAACAACATCAACAACAACACCACCACCAACAACAACACTAGCAACAACAACCACATCAAAAACAACAACAACAACATCAACAACAACATCAACAACAACACCACCACCAACAACAACACTAGCAACAACAACCAAATCAACAACAACATTAGCAACAACAGCAGCAGACCGTCCGTATCGTCCCTATC
Organism: Helobdella robusta; assembly: GCF_000326865.2. NCBI lineage: Eukaryota > Metazoa > Annelida > Clitellata > Rhynchobdellida > Glossiphoniidae > Helobdella > Helobdella robusta. Next base: position 468,101 of record NW_008704981.1, on the reverse strand, counting down.
GATGACGTCAATCTTCCGGATCATGAACTTCTCCTTCAGTTTGTATTCGTACGAGCCGGAGAATGCGGCTGTCACGGATCGCCGAACTTGTGAGGCTATCCGTTTTGTCAGTATCACTAATCCGTCAAGTAGGAACACGTAGCGGTCAGACACTCTCTTCCCGGATACTTTCTGTAGGTAACCTGTGCGTGTATGCGCGTGTGTGTGTAACATGTGCGTGTGTGTGCGTGCGTGTGTGTAACCTGTGCGTGTGTGTGCGTGTGTGTAACCTGTGCGTGTACGTGTGTGCGTGCGCGCGTGTGCATGAGCCATTCATTTAGCTGTGTGCATCAATTCATACAGCTTCTTTCTGAATGAGGTTTTTTTTTCTCGATCCTTCATCATTCCACCACCGCCGTCGTCGTCGCTATCATCGTCGTCATCATCATCATCACTGTCTTCCTCCTCCTCTTCCTCCTCCTCCTCATCATCAGCATCATCACCTTCCGTAATGTATCCGTTGCAGATCTGGTAGAGGTTTCTGCCCACCCACCCATCTATCGAAAGCTGGATCTCGTCCATCTTCTCCATAGTATGATAACTGCGCAATAATAATAATAATATTATTATAATAATAATAATAATAGTAATAATAATAAATTATCACCACCATCATCGCCAACATCATTTTCATCGTCACCGCCATCCCCGTCATCATCATCATTCCCTTCATCATCATCCCCATCATCATCATCACCGCCATCCCCATCATCATTATCATCATCATCATTACAAACATCCCTTTCCGCCGGAAGAGGCGACAGGAGGCCATCCTCTTATCCATCTCGGTACCA